>NW_005054302.1:8627850-8635931 GCF_000277835.1 Geospiza fortis | reverse complement strand
CCCTACATGCTTCTCCAGCTGATCCCACACTTCTCAAACTAATTCAATTACTGGTTTCTGAAATTGTCATTGCTAGTGTTATGAGTACAGACGTGCAAAGACAGACAATGTGAGTGTGTTTCACAATTCCAAAAGATGTCATGGGGGAAATGTTTGTATGGAGAAAAATAGCTATTAGGAAGAACTTCATATTTGCTCTTACCAAGGTGAGAGTTACTTTAGCTGAGCAGCTGGCAAGAAATTTTTAATACAGCTCTTTATTTTTATTAGCTAATTATGATTTCACAGTCAGTTTTTATTGCACTGTGCTTAAGCTCAGCAAAGTCCTGTTAGCGTATGCTTTTTCTGTAAAATCACTTTCTATTGAGAACAGACTAAAATAAAATATAATCACTGTTCCTGATAGAAGTTAAACCAAGGATAGGATGAGAAACTGTCTAGATGCATGCAGCCGGATAGTTGCAGTTGATGGCTCTATGCTGCGGTGGAGGCCAGTGATCAGTGGTGTCCCTCTGGGCTCCGACTTGGATTCAGAGCTCTTTAATATCCCTTGATATATCCTTGATATCAATGTCACAGACAGCTGGATCAAGTACACAGTGATATTAAGTGCAGCCTCAGCAAGTTTTCAGATGACACCAAGCTCAGCAGTGCAGTTGACACAGCAGAAGGATGGGATGCCATTCAGAAGAACCTGCACAAACTTGAGAAATGGGCCTCTGGGAACCTCATGGAGTTCAACAAAGCCAAGTGCAAGGTCCTGAACCTGGAAAAATCCCAGAGATGAGCACAGACGGGGTGATGAACTCACTGAGAGCAGCTCTGAGGAGAAGGATTTGAGGGTTCTGGTCAATGGAAGGTTGGACATGAGACAGCAGCATGTGCTCATAGTGCAGGAAGACAGCCCTATTGTGGGCTACATCAAAATAGGAGCGGTCAGCGGGATGAAACATGTGATTCTCCTCTATTCTGCCCTTGTGAGAGCCCACCTGGAATACAGTATCCAACTTTGGGGTCCTCAGCACAAGAATGGGAGTTGGAGTGGGTTCAGAGAAGGCCCAAAAAGATAATCATAGGGCTGAAGCATCTCTCATGTGGAGACAGAGATCTGAGGTTGTTTAGCCTGGAGAAAAGATTCTGGGCACACCTCATTTCAGCCTTTCAGTACTTAAAGGGTCCTTACAAAAAAGGTGAAAAGGAACTTTTTACACAGACAGATGGTGATAGGACAAGCAAGGATGGTTGTAAATTAAAGAGGAGTGATTTAGTTTGGATATTAGGAAGAAATTCTTTACTGTGATTGTGGTGAGGCACGGAACAAACTGTGCAGGGAAGCTGTTGGATGCCCTATCCCTGGAAGTGTTCAGTGCTAAATTGGATGGGGCTCTGAGAAACTTGATCTAGAGGATTTTATCCCTGCCCAGGGCAGGAGAGTTAGAGCTGTATGATCTTTAATGTCCCTTCCAACCAAACCATTCTATGACTATGGCAAGGAGCCTCAAACTGTAGCAATTTGACCCCATCAGCAGCCAAGCACCCACACAGACTCTTGTTTGGTTTTGTCTTCTGAAGGACAGTGAGAAAATGGAACAAGGGTGGGAAAACTCATGGACTGAGATAGAGACTATTTATAGGTGAATAAAAATTATGTTCACAGTAAAGCAAAAAAAAAAAAAGTAATAAATTAATAAATTTACTATTTCACATCAACAGGCACATATACAGCCATTTCCTGGAAAGCGGGATCTTGGCACAAATAACAATGGTTGGGAAGGCAAACACTACAACCATAAATGTCCCCCATACCTCTTCCTCTCCCAAATCACTTATTGCTGAGCTCAATGTCACACCACATGGGATATTCCTTTGGTCAGCTCAGGTCAGCTGTTTTGGCCATGCCTCCTTGAAATTTTCTGCTCACTCCCAGCCAATTCATCAGGGAGAAGCAGGAAGAAGGGTGGAGTGAGGAATTAAAAAAGCCTTGATGCTGTGCAAGCACTACAACATTAGCCAAAACACTGTTGAGTTCTCTACACTGTTTTGGTTACAAATAAAAAGCATGGGACTATTGAGGCTGCTATGCAGAAAGTTGACTTCATCCCAGTCAGACCCTGTACTCAAAATACATTTGTTAGGTACAAGATTAAAAAAAAATGCACTCTCTTGCTCTACTTAAATTCCCCTTGTGATATTAGCAAACTAATCCATTTATTACATACATTTCTGACAGGCGTAACTATATAAAATTCTGTCACACATTACAAGCTCAGTTCTACTCTTTTGGCTATAATCTGAAAAAAAGTACAGACTTTACAGAAGATTAGCACATTCCCTCTGAGGTGAAATTCTGGCATGGTTCCCACTCAGTTTAGTATCTATGTCTGGATTATTTCTCTGTCAGGACTTGAGCACTGCTTTCTGAGCCCGTGAGTGCATCTTGGACAACATCTAAACTATTAAAACCAATGGCTACCTCATATCTTATGCATTCATATTGTATGCACTTTGACATGGAAGATACCCCATTCCTCACACTGTGAATGTACAACACCACAGGGCTGGGATTCAAGCCTAGGTAAATGGTTTATCTGACTGGACAGGAAGAAATGTGAAGTAAAATATATTTGTATGCAATGTGTTTTAATTCCCAGTATATGCACTAGAAATCCAGGGATTAATTAACTTTCCTATGTCATATGAGAGAACTACATGTACCTGAAAGGCCCTAGTGGGACCCAGAACATATAAGACCTGCATCCTTTATGACTGGCAGATGAAGATCAGCACGAAGCACCCAGAATGCTACTAGATGCTATATTTAAGCCACTGAATCAAGTCCCTACCATCTATGGAGACAGGAGAGCTATTCCATGGTCTGGGAAATGAGTTATTTTCTAAACTCTCATGACTGAAATGCCATTTTTGGTACTCTGGGGTATCTGAAATATCTGAAGTAGGCTGATACTTTTGACCTACAGATTGACAGATGCAGCAGATGGAAACAAATCTATGAGAAACACAGGTACTTCTTCAAGTACAAAAGATCAGATAAAACACACAATCTCAGGCCATGGCCAGATTGATGTGCCAACACAAGAACTAAATCTAACCCCTGCTATATGTTCTTTAAATTCAAAATCTTGTACTGTGAGAAAAGAAACGAGCATGGTTTATTCAAGACACTGTCAGGGAATACCTGCGGGTGCCCAGGGTGATGGTCAAAGGTTTGGTGGCTCAGGTGTTTTTTAACTTGGTTGTGCTTGTGAGGGTAAAGGGCTTGAGATGGAGTAGACAGATTGTGATGGTCAACATTAGTAGTGAAACAGGTATCAAACCCAAAGATTTGGTTCTTGCAGTCACTGGACCTCCTCTGAAGACTGAGAGTTGTTATGTAACATAAGATTCTCTTGATCAGGAGGGACAAAATCTTCCTTGTAAGTAGGGAGAACTCCTGTGGACAGGAGAAAACTTGTAATCGATGAAACAAGACCCATCTCAAGCGCATGCATAAATATAGAAATGCCAAAAAGCATGGTCGTGATGACTCTCATGCTTTTTGTTCCTGGAAATGTGAATGACTGACTGTTTCTCTGAAGTGTGTGTGCTAACGCACAGAGTGTAAAGATAGTCAGGAGGAATTAGATGTTTGTGTACATGGAATGCATAGAGTTCTGCTAGAGATCAGTGCAGAGCCCAAACAGATTTTATGGGTTAAGATTAGCATCACATGGCAACACTAAGGCTGGTTTCCACTACAGTTCACATAATCAAGAAGAAGAATCAAATGACATTTTCTTCAGGCAAATGAAAGAAATGTTATGTTCAAAAGGACTGGGTTAAATGATGTCCAGAAGTCCTTTATAATGTCTACATTTCTGTGATTCTGTCATTCTATGGATGCAAGAATTTATTATTAGTGTAGAAAAAGTCTTTACAACTAATCAAATGGAAAAATCACTTACCATTATTCTAAATACTTAGAGTCATACTAACAGTTATACTAACAGTCTTACTCAAGACTATTTAATTCAGGAATTAGAATAGGAACTGGTGTTATGAAGAGTCAACAACACCTCCAGTCTTTTGCCAGAAGAGTGACATTACACATGGTAGGCTGTTGTTTCTTCTCAGTTTACTTGGGGATATTGCTGTCACGCCATGAACAAATAAGAATTATGTGGGAACCTCAGCCAATCCTAGAATTCCTGCAATGTTATACATGCATGGAGTCTAAGACTTTTATGTGTACTACTGAGGAAAAAAAAGAAAATAAAGCACATTTAAGTGTATATGAGAGAAAATGCATTTGTCTTGATGACTGCTTAGAAGTGTTACTCACACTGCCAAAATAATGGGATGTCATTACTACACAAGACAGAACAATAGCTAAAAAATATCTTTTCTTGTCCTATCTAGCAGCATAGATAGAAAAATTTAATCTCTCTCATAGTAGAAAAGGTTGTCTTTGAATGGTTTATCTAACTGGACAGACAGTTGTGTCTTCATTATGTCTCTCTCTGCTCCAAACCTTTAACTCTGCGAGAATCCCACACATCATAAGGAGCTATACTTCACCTATATCTCTGTGTTCAAACAGATCAGTCCCATTTCCTCCTTAGACTGAGCCTGCCCTAAGAAACTGTCATGCCATGGTGGAAGATTCAGCAAAAGTAGCACAGAGTAGCAAAAAGGTTTTGATTTTTCTGCTTGTCTTGGTATAGACAGGAATTCCATTGGTTGAAGAAGGAGGAGGGAAAGAAATATCTCTAAGCTCTTTTTCATTTACCACAGAAAATGGTAGGAATAAAAAGGCTATGTAGCCATTTCTAAACTTAGGTGGAGCAATAGAAATACGGACATTAACCAGAAAATGAAGCACAGGTCTACCATTGAAGCCATTTTCTTGCTTCAGAGCTACTAGTATTTAGGAGGGATTTTTTATCTACATGAAAGAATCACAATTTTCTCAAGATTTAAAAACATTCCCAATCATTTTTATTTTAGAATATTTCACCTCCCACATATAGCTACTCCTATCTCGTTAGTTAAAAGTTTGCAACATGTTCTTCTCCTCACTATGTAGCAAAGTACTTCTACACCTAAATGTGCAAGCTCTTTAGCTTCCTTCAATATTAACTTGTAAATTTTTCTGTGAGTTACCTTACAAAAAAGCTGTCATCAAGCCGTATTTAATGTTGGCCTTAGTTCAATTCCCCAAGAGTCCTGCAATCCTATAAATTCCATTAAAACTTAGGATATAATTTCTGACAACACTTTTACTGAAAGCTAGCCCTTTATTTCCTCCACAGATTATGTAACTATACCTCATGTTAGTCAAATACCTCATAGTTCTTGTTTTGGTTTTTAAGATTGTGGGAGTTTGTGTTTTTTCTTGATTTGGTTTGGGTTTTACCAGTTAGATTCTGCTTTGCTCCTATTCTGGCACAAGTTAAAAATACAAGGGCTGTGGTAACTGACTTATACAAAGACCATTTCTTGCTCCATCAATATTTCAATGTCTTTTGATTTTCTGTTTTGGCAGAGTTGACATATTCTTCTTCAGAGGGGAAGTTAGGCCTTTAGATTCATGTGATGAAATTCTGGGTAATTGTTAGGACATGTCACAATGCAGATTAAACCTTCAGTTTGATAAAAGTCAATCTAAATGACTTGCTTGCTCAGTTCACTTTGCTCATGATGTTTTCTTTCATTTTATACTGCCAGGAGGGATGCATTATGCTTCCTCACCTAAGGTCTTGATCAAGGGACCATTAATAGGGTTCATGCAAACTTATTAATTATATTTTATAAATTCTTTGTGGTCCTCTTTATTGATCTGATTTCCTTTAAGAATGAAAGATTTCAAATAAAAGTATGAATGAGGAAGGAAAAATCTGAGTATATTTTAAAATCTTTATTCTTACATCAATTGTCAGAAAAGCCAGCTGAAATAATGAAAATGCAAACATAAATTCAGAAACATAGGATTTCTTTAAAAAAACCCAATCCAAATGAAGGCCATTTGCCTTTGACTTTTCCAGTCTAGTTTCTGAAATATTTTGTTGTTTTATAAAATGAAATATATGCTAATTTGTTTATTTTATAAACCTTTGTTACTGTTGGTTGAACAAAACATAGCACTTACACAGATTTTGAACAACCATACAAGGAACATGTGGAACAAACAAGAATTGGATTAACAAACACTAGTTTATACAGGAGTTTAATTCTCTCCAGGATCTACAAGAATGTCCCATTTTTGTCCAACTACTATGAAAGTCAATAATTTTACAAAATAACAATAAAAACTGCAGCTAATGAATAGCCACCATAACTATATATTATTCACAATCATTCACAGTAATTATTGTCACTGCTGTAACTGAACTAAGAGCAATATGGAAAGCATTTTCAGAAGGCTTAAGGAAACTGAAATCCACAGAAGTGGATGGGAAGATCAAACGCCACTGAATAAAAAGATAGAACATCAGGGAGGGAAATTCTTTTAGAAGTCTTGTTAAATTTCTTTGTCAAGCACCAATAAGCTACTTAGTGATCCTACACAACATTAATGTCTTAGAAAAAATTGTTTACTATCCAAACTTCAGTATGCTGTGGGATACAGTGAAGTCATAGAGACACCTGAAGGATGTATCTTGTCATCTCTTTATGTCCTGTCCCACAAAAATAATAAAAAATTTGTCGAGTGCAGAAATCTGTCCATCTCTTGAGATTGCTTGGGTGAAACAGATCACATTGCATTGAAGACAGCATTTGCAATGTTTTCACCCTTTCATTATTAGATAAGTATGAAATTTTGCTAATTCACAGGAAGCTTAAATCTTCTTTTCAAGGGATTTCTCCAATCTCCCATTTTAAGCTCATTTCTTATTCAGTTATTGCAGCTCATTACCATTAATTCCTTTGTTATTCATTATAATAACACTAATTATAACAGAATTGTTTGGTATTCATTTTAATAGCACTGATCATAAAGAATTCATTTGATGTTTGTAAGGACGTCACATGTATTCTCTCAGCATACAATCATAATTTAGCATCTGTAAAGTTAAACTTCAGCTACACTTTGGAAGAATTACAAATGTACCAACTACAACTGAAGAGATGGAGGACTCAATCCAGTTGTTTGAGATGGAATTTTTTTCATTATCAGCCATATTAAGAAAACAATTTTGATGGGTGTCTTGGTATCTGGTATAAGTTTTTAGCACAAAACTCACACAGATTGTCATTATTCCTCGGTGATCAACACTCTCTGTACTTGCACATAGAGCTATATCTTTAGATGTATAAGTTTCACACATGAATTTTAATGAAGAGTCAACTTTATGCTACTCACTAAGAATTCAGATTCAGGCACTGGAATAAGCCTTTCTTCTAAATCTTTCCAGCTGAAGGTTAATTGTGTATACAAAGATAAAACACCCACAGCTTTTATTTAACTAATATATAGTAGTTTCAGTGTAGATCTAATGCTTTCATCAGGCTGAAAATCTCATCATTGAAACTACAAGAAAAACATCTCATCACTATTCCAGGGTGGTTGATTGGTATACAGCAGCTTAGTTATATTAATATATATGGTAATGTAGTAGTAAAAGAAAAACATATAGTAATCAATATCATGATATGATATGATATGATATGATATGATATGATATGATATGATATGATATGATATGATATGATGTGATATGATATATTAACAATGCAAATTGCATTTAAATATAAGAAAACCTTCTTGGCTGTGAGAGGAGTTAAACACTGGAACAAGTTTCCCAGAAATACAATGATGTTTCTATCCTCAGTGGTACTCAAAATCTCACTGGACTTGGCTCTGAGCAGACAGCTTCACTTGAAACAATTTTGGATAGGCAAGTTGAACTAAAGATTACTGGGATCCCTAGCAACACCAATGATTTTCTCTTTTTTTAATTTGTAGGGAATTGGCACCTTCTCCTGCACAAAATAAATTTATTTTTACACGAAAATCAAAATAAACAGGCCCATCTTCCAAACCAATTAGCTAAATGAATTACCTGGAACATGCCACATGTTAA
>NW_005054302.1:8618165-8627790 GCF_000277835.1 Geospiza fortis | reverse complement strand
ACCCCCCCAGTTTATTTACAGAAAGCAATATTTTGAAGAGTTCACTTATAAACACGTGGTAAGGCATGTTTTGGAGTGCTTAATTGATCTTAGAGTGTTTTAGAGGTACTCTTCTAAGACTGAAGAGGGAAAGAGAGGAAAATATTAGCAAAGTGCTCACGCGAACAGCCTCTAATTATTTCTTTATTGGATATTATAACTAAATGTAGTATCAGTAATCAGTAGCTCTTAAAAGACCTCAATGCAATATTTTTTTACATGTGTAAACAAGGAAATTACTCAATACTGATGATGTTTATGATGCTGATAATACAGAAAACTCATACTACAATAATATTTAACAGAAAAACAGATTAGAAGATATTCACCTACTGGATGAACTGAATGTTAATCTAAATTTGTTTTGAAAATGAGGGGACATTAATGAGTACAATCACATCTCTGTTCAAAGAAAAAAGGAAAAAAAGAAACTAAAGGAATCACTTGTCTATATTATTTATCTGATAGTCCACCCCCAACAAGAAAGGATGGAATCTATCCTGTATCCCTATTAACATCCCAAGAGACCTGTTATACTAAATATAAAATGAGACTACAAAACAAGTTCTTCATTTTTTCTATATGCTTCTTTACCTTCCCCTAGGGTATAGAAGCATATGGATTTTCCAAATCACCTGCACCAAATATGACTCATTTAAAGCACTCAACTAGTCAATAGTGGCAGTGATGGGACTGTTATTAAATAGTTTTTCTCTCTTAATAGTCAGCATATGATTACACACAGTGTGATATCCATGTTTTTTATGAAACTATAAACAAGGATTTTCAATTCTGTCTTTTCAGCAGTCAGCTGCCCTACTGTTGTCATAGGTGAATCATCAGGCTAAGCACAACTCCTGTTTATGAATTTTGAATGTCATAAACTCAAGTGTAACTCACAATTCTAGGAAAAAATGTCATTGCACACATATAATAGAACATTAGTTATAATTATTCTTTTTGCATGCACAAAGATCCTTGTACTTCTAGAACATATGAAATCTATTATGTACATAAGGATCAGGTTTGAATACATAGAGGTTTTGAGAAAACACTAGATCATTCTTACATTTTTAGAAATATTTTTAGGTGTGTCTCAATATAAACTTTAATACTAAAGATGCATATGATGTGGCTTATAGTTTCAATAGTTTGACTGTTGCAATGGTCACAAGACCATAAGGGAGCCACAGTATGTGCAAATTTCAGTTCTTTTTAACTGACTGAATTTCCTAATACATACTCTGTTCTTTTCATACTTGTGTGTTGACTTGGCTGGACACTGACATCCACCAAGCCACTCTCACTTCTCTTCTCAGCAGGACAGGAAAGGGAGAAAATAGGATGAAAAAAAAACCCTCATGGAGCAAGATAAAGACACTGTAATAAAGCAAAGAAAAAGGTCACAAGTAAAAGCAAAGGAAAACAAAATATTTTATTTGCTACTTCCAAACAGTAGGCAATGTTTGGCCACTTCCCAGGAAGCAGAGCTCTAGGACATGTAGAAGTTGCCCTAAAAGACAAACAATGTAATAGCAAATACCCTGGCTTGCTCCTTTTATGTAGTTTTTATTGCTGAGCAGACATCATATGGTATGGAATATCTCTCTGGTCAGTTTGGGTCAACTATCTTGCCAATGACCCTGCTCAACATCTTACCCACTCCCAGCCCCCAACACCTTGGCTCAGCAAGAGCCAACTCAGTGGGGTGTTATCAGCTCCTTTCAATGCAAAACACAGCCCAGTGGGGGCTGCTGTGGGGAAAATGGACTCCATCTCAGCCAGACCCAATACAATGCTCTCTGTTATTGATTTCCCCTAGTGTTAGGGAGAAAGTGAAATAATCAAAATATAGGAAAGCATTGTAGTCAGCTATATAATGTTAAAAACAGCACAGGGAAAACAAGGTGTAATTATACCACAGAATTCCCCTTGCACTGGCAAGTGATTAAGAGCTGTGTTGTGGAAAGAACAAAGATAAAGGTATTCCTAAAACAGTGAACCAAAGATGGTTCTGCTTATTACACTAGAGAATTTTTTATCCTTAAGTAAAGACTATCCTGCTAGCAATGCCGTGCTGACAGGGTTGCCTGGATTTTTTTAAGCAGTCCCTAGAAAGGAATGTTAGATCTGTGAAAATATAAAAATATTGATCCACCAGCCCAAATTTTTGTACTAAAATTTCAAGGTGGTATTATTTCCTTTTGGAAGGCTTCTGGATGGCTAGTCAGAAATCAGCACCCTTCATTGAAAAGATATAGTTTTTTGTTTGGGATGTAATCATTGGGATACGCTTTTAGTGCCTGAAATTCAGGTTCGACATTTCAATAAAGAAATTCAAAGTTAGATATCCAAATGCACTCAAATATTCTGATATAATAAATGGTGAGTTGGTATAGAGTTCCCTCTTGAACTTTGTTAAGGTAAAATTCTAGCTTCAAGTTTCCCTTCATCCATTACTATGCGATGGAGTCTGACTGAAAATACTGCTGAGGTGATTGGGGCTTCTAATTACATCTGCCCACTCTGCTCTGAAGTAGAATGTTATCCACCTTCTATGTGTATGATCTTTACTAAATAAAAACCTAAAATTTATTCCAGTTTGTGAAATTATTCTAATTTTTGCTACTAACTCAACCTAATTTCCCCCATGATGTAGATCATAAAGAAATAAACAAATCACCGCAGGAAAATTCAGGGGCCAACAGCCTTAACATACCAACTAATTCCTGTGTTAAAGTACAAAGACAAAACCAAACAAATGCCTCTATTGGACCATGGAGTATTTAACATTAAACCCAGCACCTGAATTTGCAGGAGAAAAAAAAAGGTGGAAGCCACCACGTAACATGATCATGGGTGAAATCTACACTTCATCCTTAAATTCCACTAAGCCAGCACAAAGATAGCTACTGTATATTGGCTACATAATGTGATGTGTTAATTGATGCTGCCTATATTTCAGGAGCACACTCTAAAGTTTCCAAAGGAGGGGATTGCTTTCATAAAATCCACATTTTAAAGAAAGGTCACTTAGATTAGGTCACTTTGTTTCATTTGATGGTAGTTTTGAGGACCTCAGCCTTATATCTCATAGTTTTTCATCCCAGTTGAAAGGTTTGGTATATTTTCTAAAACAGCAAGCTTCCTAAACATGGAGTTGCAAACTAAAAAATAAATTAAAATAACTTTTAAAAGGATAATATAAAAGAAAAAAAATATTAAGAAAGAAAGGGCAATACCTCTGTTCAAAACATTGTAAGCCTGTTATCTCTAAAAGAACAACTGCCATTTTTCCTCACTGCCTTTACTTCCATCCAAAGCTTTTTCTCCAGTTGCAGTTTGATTACACTCAGTTTTACTCCAGGGAAATGAAAACTCTGCATCACAAATCAGGTGCACCCACATGATGCAATTTTAGGGTTTTCCAATGACCTGCAGTGACTAAAAGCAGGTACTATCATCCTTTCAAGATTTTATTTTAAACTGGATTCACACATGGAAGAACTTGACAAAAACCTAACACCTTTGGCTTGAATGCTCCTTTGGATTGAGTAGGCAATCAGAAAACCATACAGTATTGCCACCAGGTCGCTTCTCAGCATAAGAACAAGGTTAATTGCATGTGGGTTTATGTGTTTAAACCACAAAAACCCCCGAAGTATAGAAATCTCTGTAATTTCATTTTGGATTAACCTTGTAAGATCTGTCTTTTCAATCATCTTCCATTGAAAGGAAAAGGCTTCCAACACAGGTTAATTTCAGATTTCTAGGATGTCTAACACTGAAACTGGATGAGAAAACAGATGTTATATTTGTATCACATTGTATCACAATATCTGTGTCACATGGCTAATTTTTTTCAAAAAACTAAACACATCTAACCTTTCCTTCAACTTATTTGTAGGAGCCTTAGTTGATTTAAGATGTCAATAGTTTAAATGAATTACATTTGTTTTTTCACAATTTGTGTTGTGACTTTGTCAGGATCTTCATGTTTACACATGATCACAAAACAGCCTGAACTGGTACACCCACGTCTTGAGATTTCAGAAAACTATTCTTCCTTTGTAATCTTCATTTGGGACTAGAGATAAAGTAGTGATAATTTTCAAGTTTTGGGGAAAAAAATAATTCCCTGGCCTGTTCATTGTCTAGAGATATAACATGGAGGAAATCTAACATCCAGAGAGTCTTGTTATGATAAATAATTTTTCTTTTTGATTCAATTGCCTAAACCTGAGCAGTTTATTGCCCTTTACATGTACTTGGACTTACATCTTTACTTTTTGTTTTTCAAAACAAAATCAGTTCAAAAGGTTGTAGGTCTCCAGAAGATCTTCTGTCATATTTTCCTTGCCCTTACAGATATTTCTGCTTTATCAAATATTTCAAATGGCAGTATGTGTTTATATTTAAGTAACTGAACATTACCCCAGGAGTCAGCTCTGAATTCAAACTGAGTTTGCAGATCTAATTCAAATTCTGTAACCTATTTACGTTTTGGTTTGAGAATCTTCTAAATAAACTTGAAGTATAGAAAAATCCTTTTTTTCAATCTTAGAGGATATATGAAAATGTAAAACTACACTACTGATTGTTAACTTCAGTGGGTAAAACACTGTAAACACCTAGGAAGGATTATTTTGATGCCAAAGACCAAATAGATAAAATAAGTAAATCATTGTCTTCATTCAAATTTACATCAGGGTTTTGCCCTCATATGAGTGTCTTCAAAAATGGTATTGAGAGCACAAATGTTGTATTTATAACAGAATATAGTAAAGGTAAAACAGAGAAAATTAGATTTCATTTAGTACTGCAAGAAAATAAGACTCTTCAATAGTATTTAGAATTTTCAGTGGCTTTCTGCAATAGCTAATGTCTAAGTGGTTAGGTATGTATCTGTGAGCTTTTGTGCCCATGCTTAACATCAGTGGAATATGCAGAGGGACATCAGGAGACAAATTAAACTCATTCATACCTAAAAGAGGAAACATACGATGAATAGCACTTGCTAATATAAAAATTACTGGGAAGGGCACTGAGGGAAATTAGGAAGGTAGATGATAATCATGTTTACTATTGAAGGAAAAAGTGCAATTTGTGTGGCAAGGAAATATGAGAACCATTCTCAAAGAAAAGTGGCACAGTTCCAGGTTCAGTGATACCTTCAGCTTCTGTCTGTGTCTTTTTGAGTATCTTTCCAAGTAACATGTCTGGCACCTGCGTGTCTTGGAATGGTATCATTTGTTCCATTCCATTTGTAGAAAGAGTTTTATATTTGTAAAATGTCTCTAAAAATTATTTTCTTCATCTGTTTGGTTAGAAAGTCCTGAAAACTGCGAAGAGCATAAAAAGCAATACTCATGTTGATTTTAATTTTTTTTTCTCCCGAATGTATTTATTTCACTACTGAAATAAAATAATATCTACAAAATTGATATGAATCATGTAAGAATATCATTTGAGCATTATATTTTATATTTCTTAAAAAAACCCAAATAAATAAAGTATGTACTTTCTGGGTATGATCTATTTTGTTTCAGTATCTATAGTTAGATGAACAGAATCTCACATATTCAAAACTTTATACTGCCATAAGTTCCCTGATGAGACCTCCAGACTGCTGGGAAAAGAAAGAACTACACTCCACTTTTTGCAGTTAGTAGCTTACATTACCCTCAATCTTTTGTTTTACCTGTTTGTATTAGCTATTCTGTCTTTTCAGAAAAAAAAGAAAACAAATGAAAAATACAGAAATAATTTAAAAAAACCAAAAACACCCACTAGATAAAGCCCTAAAATTACCTAACTCTTTGATTCAAAGCACCTAACAGATTGTACATGCCAAATAAAGAAATGTACACACTAGAAACAATTATATCAGGACTATATGGCCATTAAAATAAAGCTTGAAAGTTTTTTTATAATTGACCTCACAAATATTCTTAATGAAGTCAGAGCCTTACAGGGAGCAGAATTAATAAAATAAATGTTCAAGAATGAACAATAAATTTCCTATAGTCATGCTGTTTTTTTAAACAAAGATCCACCCCCACACGTAGATTTTGAAAGGCATTATTTAAGACTTCTGGATGTTAAATATTTTTGACAACCAGGTTATTTATTTAGGATGCTATTTAGGAATTACCTTTTGTACTGGTTCCATTTTTAAAAAGTTCCTCAAGCAGTAATATTTTGCTGTCATTGTCATAGTATTTATAAAGGACTGCTTTTTTCAACTTTCTGTCAGATGCATTCCTTATAGGCAACAATAACATCATCAAAATCTCTGGTGTTCTCCATTTCTCTGCTCAAATAATGGTACAAATGTTTGGAAATACGAATGTATCTGTTTCCTGTTCATATCATTGTTAAGACTTCCTTAAGGAGTTGAGAATTCACAAATATATTTTTCATCTAGATGTACACAAAGTCGTTTTGTTTGGCTCTTTTTGGGGGGGGGGTTATTTTCAAATGCTTTCCATTAAAATGAAAAATGTCAAAATATTTATGTTTTAAAAGTTAGATTTAGGCACATACAGAACAACTCCATAAAGTAGCACACTCAGTTTTAGGACTTCCTGTTGTATATTTAATGCTTTTTCTGAAAGGAAGAATCATAGTAATCCAATCACAAGTTCCTTGTCCTCAAAACTTCAAACTTTCAGGTTTTCACTGTCATAAATACTCCTGAATGGAGCCTGGAACCTCACAGAAATCAGAAAGAATTTAAGCATTTCTGACAGCCCTTTCCTTAGAGATGATGTTGTCCTACTGCAATTTCCTATATATTGAAACTAGTACATACACAGAAAATATAGAAAATATTTAGCAAATATCTGTTTTCCAACTCAGCATATTCTGTGATTCAGTGATTCTGTGATCCAGAGTTTATGTTAGATGTTTTTCAATGTTATGGACAATGGCTCTGACCTTATAATGAAATCATGAAAGTGTTACTAAGGGAAAAAATGCAAATTTAAAAATCTTAATCTGAATCTTTAAAATATTTCCAAGACATCTTCTTGAATTCTGAGATTTTCTTAAACACATTTTAGCAGAAAAAATATTGTTAAATATTGTTCTGTTAAAAACATTTTAGCAGAAAAAATATTGTCACTTATACCACTTACTTAAGATTAAAACTAAGATTCAGTCAACATGAATACTGACATCAGGGAAAGGGGATGTTTCTAACAATGTACTGAACTTAGAAAAAAGTATAGACTTCAAGTGTTTTGGGCCCCATTGTAGAATATATTTTTTCTTATGCCTGACAAAACACAAAAATTATGCTTAATAATCTGAAGTCACATTACACTATCTTCACAGACAATGTTTATGCAATATAAAGAAAGGGTGGAAAAGCAAATCCTCTAAGAGTCATTTCTCCTAGCATTCATGCCTGTATAGTACAAACCAAATTTTGAATTCTCTTTTAATTTAACAAGTCAGGAAAAGTCATTAAATTTGACCTGATTATGCCAAATTTATACAAATAAAGAATTTAGTGTGTGAAAGCATTGTCTCCTGCTCTCTGTCATGTAGAAAATAAAGGTCATTTTGAAACTCACAACAATATATTATTTTGAATTTCCTTCATCTACAGCACACATCCATTATACACTATGGAAGCAAACTAACTAGATCTCAATGGAGATAAAAAAATGCCAGTTTTTTTCTACAAATAGCATCCAAGTTTGAATCATTCACTGCTGCAGATTATTCAGTAGGATATTTTGAAGAGTCATGAACTTGAATTCAGTAAGAATATTTAATGTATCCTTTCAACACAAGTTTTTAGTTTTACATACTGTGCACACAGCCTCACCTTTTCCACAAATTGATGTTACTAATAATTCTAAAATGGCAATAAAATGTACTATGAAAATTTGACAAAACAAAACAAAACAAAGCAAACCCTTTCTCTTTTTTCTGTATAATTCATGAACAGAGTAATTTTCTAGACTAATTGTTTTTCCAAACCTGGTCTCTTTTTTCTTCTCTCCCTTTTTTTTCACTTTGGTGTTACTGTTTTTGAATAAGAGCCCTGGGAAGCTGTGCATAATAAGTGATGCTTGGCTCTGAATTTCTTCAATGGAGATAAGTGAAACATTTACATCAAATATTTTCTGAGGAATTCTGGGATAAATGAGCAATGTTACACAAAAGTAGCTACAGTGTGAAATCTTCCTGACCTCTCCTATTAATAAGGGCACTTTGCTATGGCATTGTTATATCCAAACATATTTCTAAGCAAATTTAATTCCAATTTTTTTTTCTGTTTCCTTTAAACCAAGGTGTAAAATTTATTACAGGACTGTTTATTCAAAGTTCTGAGTGAAAAACTATGTGTGAGTGGATGTGTTTAAAGTTTCAGAAGACATTGCAATTTCTGTTTTATGGATGGAACTACCACTCAAGGAAACAAAACTGCAGAGCAAAACACACAGAAAAATCTATGGGTTCTTTAAGTTCAGGAGTGTCTGGGGAAAAAAAAGATGCATGCAGATTCCCTTAAAAATATGTAATTTATTTTTAAATAAATTAAGATTTTTAAAAAATATATCCCCCAAATATAGGAATTTACTTTAAAATAAACTGTACAGAATTGCTCTAAACTACACAAATTCAACCTTAATAAAAAGAAGATTTAGACAACTAATTTAAGTTGTCTGCCTTGAGGATGAAATCTCAACATTTTTAATGATGAATTTTACCACTTTTTTTTCCATTTGGGACTGGAAAAATATCTTCCAACCCTGAGTCTCGGCTATAATACCAGTAAATTTGACTAAAATAATACACTGTAAATTTAAATACAACATACTGTAGATATGTCTAACATGATTAAATATTCCTATCAATCATTAAAATAATTAAGAAGTAACCATAATTTTTTCATTATCTTTTCAATGTCAAAGGAATATTCTGAATAATTATGTCCTTAATGCAAGCAACAGAAATATTGGATAGAAGATTATAATGTATCAGACACATAGCAAATAAGTTTTGTTTTCTTAAAATAATTGTACATCTGAATGTGATTAATAGGTTTTTTTTTATTTGCATTGGGTTTTTCTTCTATTTTAAGTGAACCACAGTAATCATCTTCATGTTCATGGTTGAGTGCAAGAAGCATGTCTCACTCTTGGATCTAAAATTTCAGATAGACAACCTCCAGCAACAGTCAGAGGATTTATTCTCTGAATGCTTTTCCATTCAGGCTCAGTTAGGTTTTAAATATCTGGAAATGTGTAGGCTATACATGAATCAAAGCTCCCAAGTTCAGATTTAGATTTAGATAAAGTCCTAAATCAATCTCTATTCATATTTGTGAAGGGTTTTTTGAGATCATTTGATGGAGAAAGCAATGAGATTTTAGTGGAAGTGTAGATTTCTACACAAGCTAGGAAGGTGTGTTTCACCCCTTTGCATAAGATGAAAATACAAAGATGTGCTATTAATGCAAGAATTTGGCATGTCTTTTTCCCATCTGGAACAAAAAAAGGTGCAGAAAAAATGGTGAATTCCCCAGTATGGAGCGAGCATATTTAACTCTAGCAAATATACCTTTAAA
>NW_005054302.1:8588906-8618155 GCF_000277835.1 Geospiza fortis | reverse complement strand
AGGAATGCAAAAAAATGTTACCTCAGACACAAAGCTGATACATATGAAGGCTGATACCATGGAAATTGTAGTTTCCTATGGCTGTTTGCAATTGCCTTACACATCATGAGGGTATTTTCGGTTCCCTTCTGAAGACAGATGGTATACAAAATCTTTTCAGTTGGCATCTAATGGAGCTGTTACTCTAACTTTTTATAATTGCTAAAGGCCACCTATTTTTAGAAGATGTGGCAGTATTTAACCTTGCTCTGAATGTCTGTGGATCCTGACAACTGCAGTGTTTTTACATCTGCCCTCAGAAGCCATTTTTATGCAAAAATAGAGACCACTTGTCAGACATAAAATCTTAATAAACCACTTTTTTCTAAATATTTTCAAGTTTCTACTTCAGCAGAATTTATGCTTGAGTAAGAAAAAATAAATTAAACCCCAAAAGAAATTTTTAAAAAAGAAAAAAACAAAAGAAAAACAAAACCCCACAATCTCCCCCTCCAAAAGACCAACAACAAAATAACTCACAGCAGCCACTAAACAATTACTAAGGGAAACAGTGAATTAAGGAAGAACTTTTAGTGGATTTCTGTTCTTTGTCTATCTGCTATGATATATATCAAGAATAATATTGCTTTCCTAAAGTTATTTGCTTTCCAGCTTCCATTTCCTATAAAGGCCATTAAAGAAAGATAAATAATTTGTCTAAATAAAGAGTCCCACTTCTATACTCTACAGGAATAGGAAGCCATAAGCCGTTTCAGGAATTACAAGAAAAGGTCAGAGCATTTTCTTGGAAACTCAGTCATAAAGAAGTAGTCTTAATAAGAGTCACACATAAATTACTGCAGAATTATGCCAATGCTAAAATGTATTTGTAAAAGTGCATGCAATAAGTACTGCATGTCTAATGAAATAAATGTTATTGCATGCAAGCTCTCTGCTTCTGACAATATATTTATTACTCTACTGAAGAATGCTAAGTGTTCTGGGCATTGATCACTGTAGAACTTCATTGTCTTGAACAGCTTTCCTTTAAAAACACTTCTGTTTTTTTTTAAAGTAAGCATTAATGACAAATGCTAAATGCATAAATAGTCAATAACTGAGTAAGACAGCATTGCAGACTTGAGAGACAAATGTTGGTGCAGCTTCTTACTTACCATTGCAAAGTATTGAGAAATATCCTTTCAAGACTGTTGCTGAAGAGTCTTGTGAAAAAAATTTCCCTGGCAAAACTAAGCTCACCTAGGAAAAACATGATCTCCTTGGGGAAAAAAATGGTATTGAACATAACACTGGGTTTAACACAATCTGTCAGACTGTGCATCTTCATAAAGAATGGTTTGGGTTGGAAGGGACTTTAATGATCCTCAAGTTCCATATTGCAGTGACTACTAATAGGCTTAGTATTAGTGTAAAATGATTAGAACTTGGCAAAACTTCCATTAGGAATTGTATTTCTATTAATTATAGGCAATAAGAAAAGCCATTTAATGATCCATTGCATGCATATATTGTTACATCATAAATCTCAAAAATATTCCTTTCTGCTTAACTTGTTTTATTAAAATCAGTGTTATTTTACCCCTATATCAGTGAATTTGAACAATTCCCATAACAAGAGGCATGACCAATTTTCAAAGAGAGTATAATATAGGCGTATGGCCAGAAGTATTTAGTCAATGTAGTCACTGGTGCCTTCTTGGCTATTCAGCTGCCCATGTACCAGAAGCAAAATTTAATTTCATGTGAGTAAGTTGAGTAGTGACATGGTATCTGGAAGGTTTCCTCATGGCTAGTAAATGCAGTGCCGGAATTATACCTTATATATTAGGCAACTGTGGTTAAGTAACTAAATTCTCTCCTGGAAAAGACCTTGATTCAGCTGGCTAAAAACAACTTTTAGAGACGTTGTAATTTCTGTAGGGAATCCTATCTGGTTTTCAGCTTGTAGTCTGGAATTGTACAGGACCTTTCAAATTTCTTGTGTGGTATTTAAATTTAAAAATACCTTTGTAAATTCTCTGTAGAAGCACTGGACATGTATGTTAACAAGTGGATATATTCCTAATAATGTGCTGCACCATGAGTGAAATAATTTCATATCTCAATTCTAGTTCCAGATGAGAACTAGCTTCATCTCCACTGCCTACACTGTGGGAACTTTCACTCCTATTTAGATATGTTGACACTGATATACATATGTTTCTTAATCTAGAAATAAGTCCCACTTGAACAGTAAAGTATAATTTAAACCTGATCTCCTATTTTCCCCCTTAGCAACATATATTCTGTGATAATTTATAGTATGATAGGTATGCTAAGTTCTTTATGATGCATACTCAAAATTCAATTAACTCCTATAACAGTCCATAAATAAGACTGGCAGAAATTTTTAACTTGTTATATTTTTATTTTCTTTTTTTAATAGTCTACATGAAATACACAGAACCATGAAGAAGTTCATCCTGTCCATAGGAATAACTATATTTGGAACTTCAGGATGGCAACACATGATCGCAAATGTTAAAATGATTACACAAAATCTCTCTCTCCTTTTGTTACCCGTTTATTTCACACTCAGGATTAGTAGAGTTCCCTCAGTTCATATAAAGTCCTTTCCATTAAAGAAAATCTATGAACTTCAGTAATTTGTGCAAGCATAAATAGTCCTCCTTTAAATCCAAAATGAGTAACAACTACTTTCACCTAACTTCTGCAGGATGTTATGCTAGAATGAAAATATTTTTCACAAAGTTTTCTGGAAGAAGTACGACTACTCAGAAAGATTTAATGTCACTTCAGATGAAGAATGGTCTTAAATATTGTTGTGTTTTGTTTTCACATTACAGTGAGAATATAAAATTTGTTCCAAGTGCCGCTCTTGCATATAATCAACTCTGTTCTTTCAAAACAGAGTGAGTAACCTCTTTAATCAGAATCAATCACAAAGTTCCATGCTTATAAGTAGACATAAACATCCTGATTTTCATGTGTTGGAATTCCTGAGATCAGTGGATGTTTTGAGTGTGTGACACCTCTATGAATCAGGCCTTGAAACACATATTTAAGTACCTAACAAAAGGTGACCTTACTCTCATAGGAAGCCGAGCAGCCATATTGAAGCTAATGAAGCAGCAATACTTATTACATCTTAAAATCAGATTAAACTTAGCTACCTAACTTTAAACTTAAAAGCAAGTCAATTTCTGATTAACAAAGAGAGAATCTTCATCCTCTTCCCCTGCCATTACTCTCCTGTCATCCATCTGCTTTTTTGTTTCCTGGGTGTGGACACAAGGGAGGCTGTGTGTGTCTGTATGTGTCTGTGTCTGTGTTTATGTGTGGATTTTGCTTGTTTGGGGTTTTTTGGTCTTTTAAACTTTTCCAGCCTTCACAATTTTGTGAGAGCTCAACTTCTAACAACATTTTTTGTTGAGTAATTTAGAAAGACAAGCATATTCCTGGATCACTCAAATGACCTGGCAGCAGACTTAAAATGAAAGTCAGAAGAAGATGGTACATATTCCCTCTGGTGAATGTCTAGTCAAACTCTGCTCAAAGCAGAATCATTTACAGTAGGTTACTTGAACCCTAGGGTTTGAGTGCCTGCAAGGATGGAGGGCCCACAAGCATTCTGGGCAAACTCTTCCATTGTTCAATCCCTCTCAAAGTATTTTTTTTCTGCTTAAGTTTAAATGGAATTTCCTGTATTTCCATTTGTGCCAACTACCTCTTCTTGTGTCACTAGATATTTAATATAAGCGTGCTTAAAGATCTCTAAATCAAGGGTTCCATGGAATGTGTTACACAATACGTCAAGCAATAAAACCAAGTAAAGAAACTCCTGGAAATATTTCTTAAACAAATGTTTCCAGACAGCCCATACAAAGGAAAAAAGGTACATTTATTTTGGGCTGCTGCTGTGCCTGAATACATGAAGTCTCACACTGTGTGGCAGCATGCAAGTTTAAAAAAAATTCTTTGATCCTTACCTATTAACAGATACTTCTTTTCCCTTTGATCCTTTCCTATCTGATGATCTGAAGAAACTGTATTTAAAACTCCACAGTTGTCAAAAAACAGTGTCTTACCTAAATCTGTAGCTAGATCTCGTTCATGCACTATAGATTGCTCAATACTCTCTGGATGGAGCTTTCCACAAACATCTAACAGACTTCTGCAGACTTTTTCTGTTCTGTTATATTCACAGTTTGTATTTTTAGTGTACTGGGGCCCTGTCAAGCACCTAGTGTGTTGGCATCTACAGACTCTTTTCACATGAGATAAAAGATAGCTCTGAGTTCATGCTGATATTCATTCTCAAGAAAATCCATTTTGGGGGAAAACCATTTTTCTTTCCCTGTAACTGCAAAGTTCCCATTTGAAACTGAAAAGAAGCGCAAAGATTTCATATTTATTGTTCCGTGTTCCCCCCTTGAACATCAAAAAGACCATCAAATTCTACTTCACCTTTTACAATTAAGAGTGTAATATAAAATAGTGCCTTACTAGCAAAATTATGCAGAAAATCTCAGTCTATTTATACAGAACCTCATAATGAAACTCAGTGTTACAACTGATGCTATGATTTAAATGGAAATACACTATAAAATGATATCATACAGTGAAGTCTTGCTACACAATAACTATAGAGAAACTAAATTATTTCTATGGTGATCCTTGCAATTTTGATTTTGGATGGCACCTATCACAGGAGTTTGGTCTAAGAACCTCTCTAGACAATCTCTAGGAATGATTTGTGTAAGAATACACAAGTTGATTATGCAAATTACTGACATTAGGATATTTTTTTTCCTCTTCTATAATGCAGAAGAAATAAATATCTGTTTCTTCTGTTCTAAAGTCTTTGAGACAGAGCTCCTAAGGCACTGTTAGAGAGACAGGATAAAAGCAAACAATCAAAAAAAAAAAAAAAAAAAAACAAACAAGCAAACCCAAAAATAAACAAAAAATCCAAACCCAAAACAAAAAAATTTGTCTTCAAATTCTTTAACACACTCCACTCCTCCAGCTCACACAATACCAAAATCTTGCCATGTTACCCAATACATTCCATTTCTCATTTCTATGAATCATATATTTAAGAATTATCATTACAATCCACATTTATTACACTATCGTCACAATTTTCACAAACTTCACTTGCATAAAAAAAAAAAAAAAAACTCCCACCCCAAAATCAAAACAGCATTATTATAACACCAATTGAAAGTGGAAAATTTGTGCTCAATCCAGTCCTGTCTTCACCACAATTACAACAGCCAAAATTCCCCATCATCATTCCACTGCTCACTCACTAGCTGTGTCCCATCCATGTTTTACCCATTGGCTCCCCCAATTACTATGTTTATCTCAAGCTCCTCATGCCCTGTGTTGTGCACTGTGAAGAGCTGTAGTGTGGTGACCTTGGCTAGACACCAGGTGCCCACCAAGCTGCTCTATCACTTCACCTCCTCAGCAGAAAAGAGGAACAGAATGTAAGGGGAAAAGAACCTGGTGGGTCAAGGTAAAGGCAGCTTAATAATGCAAAAGCAAAGGTTGTGCACAGTCTGAATGTTGACTGTAAAAGTAAAAAACGTTTTGTTGCAATCCTTCTCTATGGAATACAGGAATTATTGTTTCAATTTAAATGTGGATACAACCTCCAACAATGTTAAGTGCTTTGTTTCCCTAGGCCAAAGGGACTATACATGTTAAAAAGTATGAAAGCATCTGAACCAAATATGTTTCTTTGGTCTATTTGATATCCAAAGAAAATATTAATCTCTTGACCTTGCACATGCAGGCCTGAGAAACTTCCCTGCAAACATATTTCTCTGAATGTATAATTATCTATTTTCAACTGCAGAGAATAATGTGTCCCATTTTAAATTATGCATGTCTAAATTGCAAGGGACATTGAAAGGTCATATCCTGTCCCTCAACATAAGATAATTTACAATGTTCTGTACTTGTCGTACAGTCTAAGAAGCGTGTTATGCTTCTGTATTGTGATTCCATTTGAGCATTTGCAAGGCAGTTTCCATATTGACCCATATGGCATCTCCCAATATTGAATACGTTGAAAATAAGTGTGATTTATATGATATCACAGCAGTTCAAGTTCTCTGAGCATATCTGGATCATATCTGGGTTTTTTTTTTTCTGATACAAAAGTCTGGCATCACTCACAAGTAATAATATTTTCACCCTTGGCTGTTTTTGCCATCTTTGGTAACAGCACTGGAACAGGTTTCCCTGAGATGTTGTGGAGTCTGAATATTCAAAAGTTGTCTGGACGCAGTCCTGGGCAGCCTACTGTAGGTTCTGTTACTCAGTTGGTGGGGTTGGACTAAAGGAGCTCCACAGGTCCTTTCCAACATCAAACATACAGTGATACTGAGACTCTCCTCTGCTTTTGCATTCCACTTCTATTTGCTCATTCAGTCAAGGCTATTGAGAATATGGAGGGCATATCCATTTGCTTGATTCTGGAGTCTTCCATGGACTGAAATGTGAATATTTGCTCAGACATGGTCTTCCATGGGCTTGAAAGACAACCTCGCCACCACAGATTTCCCCACAGGTTACAGAAAAATTGCTGCTCTTGCACCTGGAGCATTTTCTCTTTTCCTTCTTCAAAGACCTTGAGATCTGCAGGGCTGTTTTCCATATATTTTCTTACTCTTTTTTCAGCTCCTGCACAGCCTTTTTTATAATTTCTTAAATATGTTGTCACAGAGGGACCACCAGCATCACTGATGGTGTTGGTTTTGGCGAGCAGTTGGTCTAGTTTGCAGCTATCTCAAAGGTGGGGCACAGGGGAGCCCCTGGTCTTTTCTCACAGAAGTGATCCCTGCAGCCTCCTGGCTACCGAAACCTTGCTGCACAAACCATATAAGAAGGAATTGTTTTAAACCTACATACACTCTTCACTGTACAATCGGTGAGCTTATTTACCTGAACATCACAAACAGTATCCTGGTTTCTGGCATGCTTCTGGATATATTTAAAAATGTATAATGATTTTTTTTTCCCCATCTGATTTCAGCTCATGCTATCAGAAATGCATGTAGCGTCTCTTTGCCTTAAGTCAGATAGATTTTACTCTTTTTGCTATTTAACCTCTAGTTTAGGTGCTAAGTAAAAACTATTTTCTACTGGATGGCATTTGACCTTCAGTTGTCTCTTTTCTTTGTTGTGGAGCCTAGGGTAGTAGGATATTCATACTTTTGTGCAAAGTCTAACTGTTTCTACAGTTTTGCTTTCACTGTGATGTCACCTGATTATTCTTTGCCTTCAAATCCTGTGTGGTTGTGTTTTGTTTTTTTTTCCTAAACAATTAGGCTCAGTGGAGGTTTGCCTCTTTTTTGATTGATGTGAGTATTGTTTTAAGTTAATAACTTGAAAAAATTTCTTGCACAATGCAAATATTTGGAAAGCGTACAATATAAAAATGTAGATTTTTTTTCATATAGAAAGGTTTTACCATATTTCAAATACAGCCATTAAAAAAAATCTATATATAAAGATCTATATATCCTTACACTAGTAAGGTGATACAGCAAGTGATTTTGGAAATAATTTCCAAACACACTAAGGTCAAGAAGGTAGTTGGCCTGGATTTATAAAAGAGAAATTCAACGAAACTGACAGTCTTATTCTTTAATAAAATTACCAGCTCAGTGGAAATCAATGCCTTTACTTCCATAACATTTTCACAGCCAAAATTATGAATTACAGACAGGATAAATGGACAGTGAAGACCTGGCAGTATGTTGGGCATCTAAGGGTAGAAAACAGTTCACTCTAAGGGTTGTGATCAAACACAAGGTCCAGCTGGAGGCCAGTTACTAATGCTTTGTCCCAAGGGTTAATATTGTAGCCAGAAGTGTTTAACACCTTCACTGATCACCTGGATGCTGGGAGAGACTGCACTCTCAGCATATTTGTGGATGTTACAGAAGCATGAGGAGTGTCTGATCTATCAGAGCAAAGTGTTGACATTCACTGGAACTTCCAGAGGTTACACACAGGAATCTCATTAAATTCAACAAAGAGAAATACATCAGAGGAAGAACAATTCCAAGCACCAGGACAGGCTGGGGTCAATCAGCTGAAAAGCAGCTTGGCAGGGGAGGACCTGGAAGTCAGGGCTGCCAGCAGACTGACCATGATACAGCAATGTGCCCTTGGAGCAAAAAAGGTTGACAGCCTCCAAAGCTGCATCAGGCAGAGTGTTGCCAGCAGGTTCAGGGAGATGAACTTCCCCTGTTCTGTTGCTTTACTCAGCCCGGGTGAGAAACATCTGCAGGGAGAAACATCTGCACTTCTGCATCCACTGCGGGATGTTATCTGTGATTCAGCAAGGCACAGAATTCTGTGATTCTGTGTTGCTTACTGAAGCAAGTCTACCACAACAACAAAAAGATTGTTTAGATCTTGAAACCCCTAACACACAAGAAGAGGCTGAGAGAGCTGGGAGTGGTCAGCCTGGAGAAGAGAAGGCTCAGGCGGATCTTAACATTGTATTCAAATAATTGATGGCAGTGAAGCGTAAAGATGGAATCAGGCATGTTTAATGATGCAGAGTGACAAGACCAGAGACTGAACATAAGCTAAAACACAGGAAATTGCATGAGGAAAAGCTTCTTACTTTTTTTCATGAGAATCTGAGTACTGGAGCAGGTTTCCCAGGGTCCTTGGTGTCTCCATCCTTGGAGACAATGAAAACCTGACTGGACATGGCCCCAAACAACCTGCTGTAGGCGACCCTGATTGACGAAGGTGGTTGAACTAGATGGTCTCCAGAGGTACCTGACAACCTCAACCACCCTGTGATTCTATACACAAATACTTCTAGTTGCCTAATACTTAGGGTATTGAAAACACTGTGATTGGGAGGCATTTCCTGTTAATTTTATAAAGTTGTAGTTTCCAATATCTTTGATATAGTAGGATTGTTTTCTTTATACTATACTTTATACTTTGGTTTGTACTATTGCAAAACAAGCTTGCCTTACGGACCAGTGATTTGGAGGACTCACTTCTGTACTGCTATTTTGTTATAACTGCTTTGATTTTTTTTTGGTAGCAAAAATGCCCAAAAAGCATTATATTTTCACTTAAGTCCCATGTAAGACTTCATACTCTAGAGGCAGTTTCTGCAATAGAAGAATCACTCGTAAGCAAATTAGATGGAAGATAAAAAGAAAAATAATAATAATCAGACCCAAGAACAGACTAAGCTAGGAAAAAATCATCTTTGAAACTCTGATTTTGGTTGATTCTCTTCTGAAGCTCTCCACTCAGCATATTAAGCAACAGGTCACAGTTGATGTCACTATTTTTTCTACAAAGATCCAATATTTTTATTGTTATTCTTTTCAATTCTTTGTTAATAATAATTTCACCCAACTTCTTCAGGCCTAATATCTTCACTCTAATGCTGCAGATGTTGTTGATTCTCAGTCATCTTTCAAGTTTAGCTACTTGTACAACTCATTTGCACAGAAGCAGCAAATTAGTAATGCTCCACTACAGTAGTTTATTGGAGTTTAATGTACTAGTTCCTCTACATTGGCTTAGTGAAACTATTTCAGATAATATTTAGCAAGAGCTCTACTTTTGTAAGTATCAGTCACTTTGCATCTGTTGTACTGTTCTGTGTGGTGCTTCAATAGATGTTATTTACTGGAGTTTCATAATATTCTACTTAAAATCAACTGAAATTACACTAATTTTCTTTTTTTTTTAACTGTGAGAATCAAAGTGCTAAAGTTGAGAACAGCAGCATTTGTGTTTTTTCTTACAGACTGATATAATTTCTGCTGATTAATCCTGCACTAGAGCTCACAAGGGATGTTGTGATGCCTAATGACTAGAGAAGGACTGTGAATCAAAATTAAATATATGGATTTAAACTGCTGAATATTCAAACAGGATTTTATGTTGTCCTGCTTTTCATATCAAAATAATTCAAACAATGAGTTACAACTTTATCTTGACTTACTTAGGTTGACATTAAACCATGACATCCTGATTACAGTCATGAACTGATCAGCATTATTCCTTCAAATTCAGATTTCCATGTCCATTTCTTTGAAAACATGACAAGCTTTTGCAGTCATGCATGTTGTCAGTGTTGCTTGTTAGGAAATATATCAAGGTCTGGGTTAATGACATGTATCATTAGAAATCTATCACAGAAGCCTCTTTATCTATGGTTTTCCCCTCTAGGCTCCCTTTATAATCAATGGGAAAAGAGCAGAATTTTTCAGAGTATGACTCATTTGACCTATTTTAGCTGTCTATTTTAGGCCAAAATGAATCATAATTTAGAAGTTCTTATTTTTCATCACTGACCAAATTAAAAATGGAGATATGGATGGGATCAAAAGAATCCTTGCAATATGTTTGACGTAAATTTAGCTGAGATTACTCCACTGCATAAAGGCAGGACAGTACAGATTAAAACATTTTTAGTTAAATGGGGAAAATAGTTCACACTGATCATACAACTCCATGCACAAAATCTGTATAGAAACCTGAAATTCCAGTTGAATGTTCAAGATGTACCAAAGTTCCACATTTCACAATTTTATAGTGTTAAACAAACACATCTTGCATTTTAGGGTGGTTGTTTGTTATAGATTTAAGGAAAGTTATGAGTTTGATTTTCTAACCATGAATACTGGACTAAAAACATGAAATCTTTCTACTATATGAGGAAGATGCTATAAGCAGTGGATATTGCCAGATTCAGAACTAGTTGGCAGGAAGGAGCACATAGAGTTTTATTCAAGATGAGAAACAGACTGAGAATAACATCAGAGAAATGCTGTGAATAAATATTATATCTTTAAAAAATATCTTCATTAATTAAAATGCTTTCAAGTATTCAATAATTTTTTTCACACTTATTTTCTGCTCTATGTCTTTGAAAAACATACAATCTGCTTTTCATTTGTGCAAACTCTTTTCCCTCATAATGTGTTTTTTCATGTTAATGATGTGTTTGGGTAAAAGAGAACACACACTTGCCCTTCGACAAGATGCAAAGAATTTAAAAACCACTCTCCTATCTTTTTATGTATAATTGAACTAGAATTTATTTTGCTTTCTTTTTCTGTACTTCTATTTGACAGTTCTACTGGCTGCCTGAAATAGTCTAGCTATCTCCAAACTAGTAATCCAGTGTTTTACAATTCAAATATCTTTGAGTTCCTGGTATTTACAGAAACAGGTGTGCCTGCTTATCTGCCATATTTGTCCATATGCACACACACAGACACACATACAGCTGAATTATCCCAAACAGGAACTCTAGAAGTAATATTTTGTTTATTTGTTTTTCTGTGGAACCTAAACTCCGCACAAATAATGCAATTAAAGTAATTTGTCAGTCAAAAAAATCTACTTTGAAATAAAATAGAAAAGTGTGAGATATGTTAAGAAATAGAAGAAAATCTTTCTATTGAGGGCATTTAATCAGAATTAAGAGGCATATTCAGTCTCTTTCCAGAAGAAACAGCATTTTTAAGAAGTGTCTTGACTGTTGCAGTACAGATATAATGACAAAGGTGATCCTTTTCCTTTGCTATAGACACTGATCCACCTTAGCCTCAAAAATCTGCTTGAGTAATGAAATATTGATGAATGTGTTAGAATATTGTCAAAAGGAATATGACTGCATAAAATCTTAAAGGATGGGAATGCAACGTAGCTTAAAAAATTATTCCTAATGTCTATGATGTAGGTAGGAGACCACTCTTGTAAAGGGGAAAAAGAAGACAGGATAATCACAACTAATACAACTAAAGATTAACCCAGTTCTAGAGGTTAGAGCAGTCATCTGGGATATTAAATGTTTGTGATCCATTATCCTACATATGGACGTTTTCCCAATGAATTTAAGAAAAATATGGTGCTTGGAGAAGCATGTCAGAAGATGGCTTTTGAAACCAGAATGTGTGTTCTTTTCCTCACTAAAATTTCTGTTTCAGGTCTTGATCTTCAGGGCAGTAAATCATGTAAGTGCAACCTTTAATTTAAGATAAAAGTAAAAATATCACAAGGACTTGGATAAGTTAGATAATGAAATTTTACTTTTTTTCGGAGCGATAATTTCCCTTCTCAATCTACACTGCACAGTAGAAAATCTTTCTAAACTACATCAAACATTTTCTCTGTAATTAAATCTCACTCTTAGTCCACTTGTTATTACTAATGCATTGCAACTTTTCCTAATTATTTTATGTAAGATCTTTATCCTGTATTCATTGTTTTTTGAGAGCTGTTTGGGTTTTTTATAGGCCTTTTTTCCTCACACTCCTTTCATTTTTCCTGAGGAACAGATTGTTTCAGCTTTACTGTATTTACATTGAGTTCAATTATTTGGTCGCTTTTAGTTCAGTCTACACAGCTTTATCATTCTAAACAATAAGATTGTATCCCAAATTGTTTGAAATTTGGATTATTTCATTTTAGTAGTTCCTATTCTTAGTAGTCTTGTGTATTTTGAATTAGGTTTTACATTACACAGGTAGAATTAAAAAACCTCTTAGTACAGGTCATAATTTCTTTGCCATGCTCTAAATAAGTTTCAACATTGAGGAAAGTAGAGAGAACTTGGATCTTTAGGAGAAATATTCAGGTAATATTTTCTCAGTTCCACAGGCAGAGTCATGCACTTTTCTCCCAAGAGAGAAGAAACAATATATTTTATTGTTATAACAAAACTCAATAGTAAATGCAATGGTCGTATAATGAGATTTGATGGCAAGTTATATAAGTATCTACTGCACAGGGGACAAGATAAGACAAAATTGTGAGAGATCCACCTGTTGAGTCATGAAGTTCAGAAAGGAGTCCTTTGCATTCTAAACTCCTTCTCAGAGTGCAGCTGGTTTCACTTCCAGTTCAAACTTGCAAAGTTTTTTTGTGTAAATGATGATATATATATATAATCTGTCCTATACACCATTTATCAAAGATTACAAAATTTTATTTTACTTATTCCCAATTCACTTATTGAGTATCTGATCCTATAAGGAATCTATCACACTGGGGGAATAACCTTTTAGAGGTGTCCCTGCTCCAGGGGAGATCCTGGCATGCAGCCTACAGCCATGTAGGAAAGGTAAACAGGCACTGGGCCCTTACTATTATTGAGTAACATGATTGCCTAATATTTGCATACAAGCCATATTTTATTTGGCACATGCTCAAATTAGCCCTTGGCTGTTGTACTTCCCATCTCCCCTGAATCCACTTCAAGAGGGATGCAGCTATCATGACAGGCCACATCGATTATGACTGTCACAGGTAGTTATCACTTGAGCAGGGTTATGGGAATTAAAGACCTGGCTGGGGGACAGGGAGCACACCATCACTCTCAACAGGTGCAGACTGTGTGGCACAAAGTCTTCCCAGATTCTGAAACTATGCACCAAAGGTGAGACCAGGACATGCAAAGTAAGAATTGTTGAAACCTATTTAGTAAGTACTGTAATCCTTTGATTTGCAGAATCTACTGTCACAACACAACTGTTGAAGAAAAAAAGCAAAATTCGTTTCACAAGGCATTTCAAAGAAAGAAGAAAGTATTATATTTTTTACTAAGTCTCTGCACTATTAAATGAAAAAAGTTTGTTTTACAAGGAGGGGAAAAAAATCTTTCTTCAGATCTAAAAGGCAATTATTAAAATAAAAGTATGGAAAACCATAGTATTTTTTCTATCACAATAAATCTAAACCAGATCTTCAGTTAAATATGAAAACATTTTTCTGTAATACTCAACCCCACTAATTTTCTCATGGACTTGTAATATTTCCTGCAATGCAGATGTGTTTTGTTATATCATTGATGTCTTCATAAAATTCTCAACAGGAGTAAAAAAAACCCAACCAACCAAAGAAACAAAAAAGCCAAACCAAAACAAACCAAAACAAAACCCCAAACCCCAAGGCAGTAAGAAACAATTTTCCTAAAAATTTGCATCTTTCTCATGGGATAAGGGCTGAAGAGAAATGGAGAAGAGGGAGGGAGACATTTATTAGTTCCTCCTCAGCCTTGAGCCTGGAGGCAGAGAGCATTGATTTTAGTTTTGAACTACCATGACTTTTGTCTTGATTCATCTTGAAATGCTCAGTCAGTTTTGGAGTAAGGGTTATAGAAAGGTTTGCTTTGTCTTCTCCTTTTCTGGAACTATACAGACTGTCTCCATCTTCACCCAAAGACTCTATACATTATCTTCTATGTAGATTTAAGCATTCTTTAAAATTACCTGATTTTTTTTCTTGCTTTTCCATTTTCATTCCTGTATTTATCCCTCCAAACGCCTCAAAATAACCCACAGGAGCACAAAAAGGACCCAGAGTGCAATAGATTTGTCTAAAAATAATTTTTCACGGTCCATAAGTTTCAGTTTTGGAACCAAGACCAATTGATAAATAATCTTTATTTTAACATGTTACTAGATTCTAACTGGAAATTATTTTCATGTGCTTTTTGAAATGAAGCTTTCAGTGTTCACACTGAAGGGAGTTTAAAAACAGCAAGCCTATTTCTTTTCAGAACTCTGAAACCATGCATCAAGCAACCAGGAATGTAAACGAAAGGCAAATTAAAGACTAATTTCCTGATTTTTTTATGTAACTAGGAAACTGCTTCAGCAAGAAAGAACTAGAGCTACATTAATAAAATATGAAGGAGGACAGCAAGGCGGAAATATTAAAACTTTTTTCCTGATACATGCTTGAAAAATAATTTATTTCAATGATCTTACATATTTACAGTCATTCTAGCTGCATATTGCTACAGAAGAATATACAGCAAAATTTAGATGTAAACTCCAATTTTGAGTGCATTGAGTAGCCTGAAATGTATGATATATCTCAGTTCATTGCCTCTGTTTCAGGGTTCCACTGGCAAAACTCACATAGACTGATGACTGCTGCTAATGCAGGTAGATGTCTATTGCTGTTTGAGAATGGGGGTTCTACACATGTCCATATTATCCTCATAAAACAGAAAATATTAAAAGTAGTGAGAATGAAAGAAGGGATTTCTTTGCTAAATCTGACCAACTGAACAACCCATTCCTAATTGTGGTGTATTTCTGGACTAGTTAACCTATACACAATGTTCCAGGAGGAAAAAAAAAAATAAAAGAGAGTGGTTAGCATGACATCTATGCATTTACTGATATCATAATAAGACACAGAAGGTTTTACAAGATTCCTGGAAACAACATTCATCAAAGGCACTTAAGAATAATGATATTATTGCTAGTTCAGACAGTCCATAGTAACATATTACCTGGTGTTTTGGGAGGAAAGGATAAGGGACCACCTCTGTTTGCTTATCATCTTCATATTTTTCTCCAGGACATGTGTTAAATGTTACTGGCAACTATTGGATCAAGTGGATCTTTAATCTGACCTTTTACAGCCATTCTTATGTTCCTATGTCTTCAGAAGCCTATAAGAAGGAGAAGATACCAGAAGACAGGAAGGTGCTAATTAATATTTATAATTAAAGAGCTTGAGAAAAGGGATGTTAAGAAGTGATACTAACCTCAAAACTATCATGGTACAACCCTGGATGATGATGTAATATTCCATTGCAAAGAAATAGCACCTAGTAGGAAGCAAAGGAGGGGTGCTCTGTATGGCAAAAGTTAGAGCCTTTACTCAATCTTTTATGCAACACCAGAAGAAGGGGTAAGGAGATAAAAACATCCATTAGAAAATAAAAGAGAAAGGGGGGAAAAAGGGAAAAAAAATGTTAATTTTAAGTTAGGACTGAAATACCTTCAAAGAGAATACAAATGAATGTAATTTGGGGCCTAATCTTAACAAGGTATTTAATTGTTTTCTCTCTTTTGTAACTTCATCCCAGTGCTGAATAATTTTTTTTGGTACTCGCTGAATTTGCTGTAAAATGAAAATATATTTATATATAATGTAACAGTAAAACTGGCTCCTTGAATGATGATCTAGAGATTCAGCAGTTACCTTCCACTGTTGTGACCAGTGAAATCAAACATACTGAGATGCTCTAGTGGGGACAGTTCCTGACTAATTGGACAAATTTCTGCTTATGGTTCTGAATCAGTTACAGCAATGAGATCTTGAAAAGGATAATAAAAACATTAAAGTTTTATTTGTACAAATGAGAACTACATAACTTCCATAGAATTAACCAAAAATTTTTGAAGGACAAATCTGAGTGCAGTATTCATCATGAAAAATGCTTCAGAGGGCATGAATTGGGAAAAAGGAACAAAGGGATGCTGATGGCCAAGAATATCACAGCTAAGTTGCTTGCTTTTTCCTTTTTCACTTACTTCACTTTGGCAAGTTAAACTTCAAAATTTAGTTTAAGGGCTTATTTATTTCTTTTTAGCACTGATTACTCTGACTTCATTGCTCCTAATTTTTTCTGTGGTTCATAAATGGAAGTTTAATAAAGTTCTGTGCTTGTTAAGCACTTGTTGTTGACCATATTGCTATTCACTTAATTGTAAGGAAATGTGAAGAGACAGGTGTACCAGAAGCTTTTATTAAGGTATCAAAAACCAGCAAGCTATCTACACAAACCAATTAAATGGCACTGCATGTCCCCAAAGTAGAAAGCACACAGTGTTACACGTAAGTTGATATTTTATTCAGCAAATAAATCAACCCTTACACAACACACTCCATAAAACTAATCAAGCACAATATACTCCATATGGATTAGCAGTCCCTTCACCCCAGGTATATTAAAAAGCATGTGGAAAGCTGCTTTAGCACTCTATAAGCTAACACTGAAAGATGTACCTTGGTATTTCACAATCCAATAAACCGTGTGTGCGCTAGTAATCCATCATTCACTGAAACTACAATATGTGTAATGTATTCAAGCACTTCCTCCTTTCCAGGCCTCCCTTGACCATGGATTCATGTGATTTCACAGAATACCAATACCATATGCATGAACTGGTAAAGAAGTCCATGAATGTTTAAGAAACTCTGGTGAATCAAATGCTTCAACTCTGTATAGCACAGAAGAACGCTCACATATTCCATTTACATATAGAGCTGACAAAAAAATACAGTTTCTGTTACACAGGGTATAATTTTTAATTCAGTTTTTGCCCATGAAGTATTATTTTATATCCAGAATCCTGATTGTGAATGTAAACTAAAACCAAATGGCTTTAGGATGCCCAGATGCACAGGCTCCAGAGTCATCAGGACTTCAGGCTGAGTCCTGCCCCCTTGTGGGCTTGGGAAAGCTTTTGAAACACGAGGTGTTTTGAACTATATATAATAGATATAAAAAGCTAGCATTCTCTTTATTGGACTGTTGCATTCAAGTATTTTGTCCTGCCTTATTATAATGAAAGTAATTTTGGATGCAACTCCAATTTCAGCTGTCAAAATAAGCACTCCACCATCACTCTGCAGCTGGAGAGAGGAGAAAGCAGTTCTCACTGGGGCCTTTTATACATTTATATTCTATATTAGACAAAGAGGGGAAGGATTCTTCCATATAAAGAGTAAAAGCAATGGTTACAGCACAATTTTGAAAAGGAAAAAGGACCAAGCAGAATAAGCACACTAACTCTCAGAGCATTGTGATGATGTGATTGGTATTGTCAGCGGCTTTCACATTATCATAAAAAAAAAAGGGTCTACTGCCCCTTCAAACAAAGGAAGATGTATAAATAAACTATTTTTTCAGAGGTAGGGTGGTGCAGACAGATAATGGTTAATGCAATGGCTCTAGCCCATCTTGGAAATCCCACTCCCTGCAGGACAAAACTGTCAGGACTCTGAGAGCACCAAGGACCCTGACTGAACTACCCTGCCCTCTCACCACCCTGCTGACTTCAGCTCTGTCCATGCCACAGCTGCCGTGTGGAATGTCAGTCCCCAGCTCCTCCCAGCCCTACCCTGCCTGGCTGGCCAGGGAACCCACTGAGCCCATCATCATCACCAGGGAGATGGTCAATGCCCAGGGCTGTAGCTGCTTCTGGCACCCTCCTGGCTGCCCTGGTCTTGGCTGGGGCAATGGAGCAAATCCTGGCTGCTAGGCCCTGCCATTATGGGGAGACCCTGACCCTCCCAGGGAGCCCCCAGCAAACAAGGAGTCAGTCTCTCTCTTCTCCCCGTCAAAAATGCTATTCCTCACATATGCCCACAATGACAGGTAAAAATATTCTCAGCAGACCATGACAGTCCTCCAGTACTGCCGGCCAGGGTTGATTTTCCAGTGTCAGAATTATTATCACACGTTTGCAACAACAAGAGATGGCCAGTTTCCATGGAAGGAGTGTAGCTTCTTCAGTTGGGACTGTTGTCATCCCACTCACACTGAAGGCATGAGGGTCAAGGAAACCTAGACTGCATGGAAGTGTCAGTTGATACAGAAGTTCTGGAGCACTGCTTTTTATTGCAAATTTGGGAAATAATATGATTGCATATTAACTATTCTTTTTCATTATCCCTGGAGGTTTTGTCATATAAATTTGTTTGATATACATCATTCCATTCAGTATCCTTTGATATTGCAATGACCAGAGGGCCTTTTTCCCCAAAGGTCCACAGACCTCTTCCTGCTCCCTTAGCAGCAATCCTGTAGTTCAATGTATTTGACTACTTCCACAACATAAAATGAAACACAACATGGGCTAGACAAGCCTCCTGCACTGGCAGGAGCTGAATATTGAATCTGAGACTCTTTGCTAAATGTCCTTTGTTTCATGTGACATTAAGGAGGCCAATTTGCCTCCCTATATCCTAGCATTAGGGCTTGAATACCAATAAGGTCAGTGCAGGCACAGGTCAGCTGCACTTGGAAGGTCTAACAGGTAATTTTCCTACTGTGATTTGATGGGCTGAACTCCAGAGCTTAAAGCTCCTTAATGGTACAGAAAATTACTGCCTTCACCAATGTTTCTCCAGCCAGATTGCTGCCTTTTACAGAATACCCTGCTGCAATGCCAAGTACTTGCCAAATGCCCCGGCAGTGGAAACAAATCAGCTTTAGGATAAAATTTCAGGTACTGCTTATGTATTTTTCTAAGACATAGATCTTCCATGTTTTTTTGCACAGAAAACTATCTGAAAAACCTTACAGAATCTTCCCAGAGCCAGAAGCAGGTAAAGTCAATGTAACAGCCAATAGAAGACTTATACTCGTGCATTTTTTTATTAGCTTCCCCTATGCTTTCTCTTATTTTTTTTAAGTAATACACTTGTAACCTAATCTGACTGAAGCAGGTGATCCATTAATGGCTGTATTCATTTTTTAAATGCAGTGCTAAGAGGATACAGAGCACAGGAGGCAGCAGAAAATCACCAGGCTGGCAGCTTTCACAAATCATTCTGTCTGGAGTAATAATGGGCTTTGTTTCTTCCAGCTTTTAAAGACTGCAGCTTTTGAGTTCACACAGAAAAAAAGCTGGTCCTTCAGTTTGTGAATAACTACCGTCCTTCCACAGAGAGCAGCCAGAACCTACTGGAACATGGAGTTTAACAGCAGGACTTACTTCTGCACTTTGGCAATCTCTGGAACACTAGAAAAGAGCTGCTGGGATTAAAGCTATGAATACAGAAGTAGCAGATGTGAAGAAAATAGCATGTAAATGTATGATGGGTCAAGATGTAAGAACATGCTGCCAGCAATGAAAAGATGCTGTAGGAGAAGAGAAATAGTTTACCCTCTGCATATATTACACACACCGTGGTGAATTAATCATTCCATGAGAGAAATGATGCTTAAGGAAACTTGCTTGGCTCTGAAATCTGGATTCCATTTTGGCACAGAATTTTGATATGAATATTTGCAAGTTAATTTGTATGGACAAGATTGAGTGACTTTCACTTAAAGAAAAATAGCAAAAAAAACCCACCAACACCTGCTATATACAGGTTTTACTGTCTGAAAACATGAACAGGAATCAAAAGAATACAAAACTTCATGTTTTTCAGGTTGTAGCTAGTTTGGGTACCTCATATGTAACTTGATAAACAAGCAATGGTCATGCTACTTTAGTCACTGAAGGATAATTAACTTTGCTGAAGTGTGTGTGCTTCTGGGTTAATGATGTATTCAACATCATAGCTAAAGACAGCTATTGCCCAGCTGCTTGGTGTTCAAAACACTTGAATGGCTGAACATGCTCAGTGTAATCTATTTCTAGTAGTTTGCAGTCTGAGCTGAGCACTACAAATGCTGAGCTTTCTTAAACTGCTCAACCTCTCGGATGAAAAATTCCTGTCCTCTTTATTCTCTGTGCCATCTCTTCCCCATCATTAAAAAAGGGACAGCTGTCCTGTAGCTAGAAATAAAAGGCTCTGTTCTATTTTATTATTAACAGAAATTAGCAGCAACCTTCAAGAAGAGAAGTTAAATGCCTCTTGAAGCTACAGGGCCTATGTTTTATTTTTCTATGTCTTGTCAGTGTGCTCTTTCTTATACTGCTATACAAATGCTGCTTTAAAAGTTGAGAATTTAAGTGTTGCTTTACCCTACCCAATCCAACACCCTTTTCAGGGTGAAACAACGATGCTATTAATGAATGGTTGGCAGCTCAGTGCTAATGCTTAGCATCTATCCAGTTTTTATTAACTCTCAGAAGACTGTGTGAAAAAAAGAGCTGGTATTACCAGTAAAAATGAAAAAACCCCATCATAGATATTCCTCTTAGCTCTGTCTTTATATATTTGAACTTCTCAAGCTGGAAGTCTGTCAGTACATATTTTTTTCCTAGAGCATGAAACAAAGAGGTAAAAAAATGTAGAGGAATTAGGTGCAAATAGCATATAATTTATTTATGCCTGAATTTTTGAGTATGAAGATCAGCCAAATGGCAACATAGACCAAAGAAAGATTCCAAAAAGTATGCCTTTGTAGAAATTAAAATTTGGATGGGGAAACAAGGAATGTAATTGCAACTAAGAAGTGGACAAGTAGTAGCCACTTACTCCACTGATCTACAACTTACATTTTCCCATGACCTGGAGGTTGCACTTACTAAATTCACTGAGAAAACCATCCTCACCTGAGCTTAATGTCTGACATTTGCACTGTATTTGAAAGCCAATCATCAATGTAAGTTCTCCGGTTTGGTCTTGATGAATAAAGCATGTTAGTCTCTAAACAGCATCTTGTGCAAAGTGATATCTGCTTGGTGAAAAACTGAAGTATTTAAATGCCTTTTCTACTACCAGACCTTGATCTCAAGTACCGTGTGTGCTGTTTCTTCTGCCATCAACTGTTTTGGTGCAATATCACCATCAATTTAATTAGAGATTTCCAAATTTGCAACAGTGTGAGTGTGCAATAGTGTGAAATTCAATTAGAAGTGACCTGGAAGTTCATCACTAAATTAATGATATTTATTGAAAATTCATTAATTACCCTTGAGTAGATATGCTACAAAGACATTTTTTCTCTAAGCACTTCCAAATCTGCAGCTTTTACTAAATTGCCACCTGCACAGTTATGGAACACCAAGGAGAGGCTTCAATGGATTGCAGCATGATTTTCATATGTCCATCAGCCATGACAAGAATACAAGAAAAGGGCTTGTAGAACCCAGACCAATAATCAAGGGGAAGTTATTGAGAAAACAGATAAAATATCAATGGATGATGGATCATACTGAGAAACCTGTTATTTTCAAGAAAACAAGGCAAAATAAGGTTCTCCTGGGGAAAAAAAATCTATAAACCAAACAAAACCAAAAACAACAACAGCAAGGAAGACCCACTGCTATTATTTTTTAAGATTACATAGACAAATGGTTAGCTTAATTATAGGAGAGAGAGCAAGATCAAAGCTTTTTTTAAAATACACTGGATGAGATGAGTTGTAATACAGCAAAAGGAGATCGAGCTTGGAATTTGAAAGCAAAAACAACTAAGAAAGGAAAAAGCACTCATACAGTTTTTTAAAATAATCTTTTGGCAGCTGCACTATGTTAAGCAATCATCAGAAGTCCATGTTTTTGAGTTATCTTTTTAAGAGGAGTTAAGCAGAAAGTCTTCCTAACTTATTTGTCCAGAACTTTTATGTCTGACTTACTTATTGCAGAAGAGCATAGGGATTGACCAGCTTTAGCAGTTACACTGAAAATACTGCAGCTTACAGGAATCTATGTTTTAAAAGTGTAATATTGAGTGTAATTATGAGTGTAATACTCCAGGTAAAGTGAAACATTCTTGAACATATTTGTTTGTATTAAGCTCATATGCAAAATTAATTGCATTCAGATTAAGAGTTTTTACTGGCATTACCATTTTTGGTAACAATAAGCTAAATTTATATTACCTTTTTATGAATCAATTTTCTATTTTATTTCTTCTATGAAATTAATTTATTTGTATTTATTATACATTTATTTATTTTTATATATTATATCTAAATATATTATATATGAACATTTTTTATATATATATGTACACATACATATGCATATATATATATATATGTATGTGTGTGTGTGTGACATCTATTATTATATATTTATTTTAAAAGTGTTCATTTTACATTTATATTTGTAGAATAAGGAATGTGTTTTCCAGTCCAGGTTAAGGATTTTTCAGACAGCATACAAATCCATATACCTATATGTTAACAATAGGAGTTACTCTATACTTCCAAGTCTGGTAGTGTTCATACCTTCTCAAGAGCCTTTTTGTTTACTGTAGTTGCTTATTTGTAGAAGAGATTTTACTGATTTTTTTTTCATTGTCAAACATAGTTCTGGTTGAAACCTAAAAGAAAGGAGGAACAATTAATATCACTTTCTACAACTCCTTCTCTTTTCAAGTTGTGTTAAATAAATTATGATATACTCCAAGATTTAAAACCCAGCAAGAATCCAAAGCCTTCTACAGTCCTTGTAATGTTGCAGTTTAAAGGCAAACAGTTCTGTCTCCATAGGCAACACTTTTGAAGCTTCTCATCTCAAAGAGAATTTAGCCTTTTAATTGGAAAGGCAAGTTTTATTAAAATATTTTTGATCAAACTGAAGTAAAGGCAGATTTTTACAAACTGGCCTCTTGTAAGTGGACACATGTCTATGTGTATGATTAGGCTTGAGTAACTGGAAATAAAAAAGAAGTTTTACAAAAAGCAACTATTATATTTGAAGCATATAAATCATACAAATCCTATGACATTGTGAAGCTGTCCTGCAGGTTTTCTCTAAATGGGTAAATCTCACTGCTGCATACACCATCTGAGTGTATCCACACATAACTATTCAAAAAAATGTGTGGATGTTGGCACTTGGGGACATGGCTTAGTGCTGGTAGCATGGCAGTGCTGGGTTAACAGTTGGAATTGATCTGGAAAGCCCTTAATGATTCTATGATTCTAACTCTGGATCTGTCATTTAAAGGGAAGTTTTCTCTGTTGCAGTTTGTAATATATAGTTATAGTTATGATTCAGAACTGGCACTGGTTTCAGAGAACAGCTTCTCAGGCAACAAAGATCTAAATATGTGTTAGGTATTTTAAATGAATCCTATTCTGAAGGAAAGCTAAACAAGTATCTTTCGCACCAAGGAATATTGCCTTAACCACAGACTTTTCTTGGCTGGGGTCAACATTAGAGATTATTGTGTTTTCCAGGGGAAATTTTCAACTTTTGGCAGACAGAAGTAAACAGCAACTGATTTGATTGCAGTTATTTCAGCCTTGTTCAGTTTGTTACACAGTTGCAGAACAGCTGAGCTTGGCAGGCACTACTGGAGATCAAACAGTCTAACCACCTTGTTCAAGCAGAGTCGCCCACAGAAGTTTGTCCAGAGCTGTATCTGATCAGATTTTTGATTTCTCCACATTTGGAGACTCTACAACCTCTCTGTGAAACCTCTCATAAAACTAAAAATGTTCTTGTTACATTTAATGGAATTCCCTGTTTTTCAGTTTGTGCCCACTACCTCTTGTTTTGTAATCAGGCACCACTGAGAGGAGTCTGGCTCCATCTTTTTTCCTTCTTTCATAAAGAATTTAAAAGCATTTATAAGATAGCTCAGAGTTGCTCTTCTCCACCTGAATAGTCCCAGCCCTCTCAGCCTCTCTGCATATGACAGATGCTCCAAGCTCTTAAACATCTCCATGTCCCTTGAGTGGACTATTTCTTGTATTTCCATGTTTCTTTTGTACTGAGGAGCCCTGATCTGGACACAGCACTTTAAATGTTTCTCGCCAAGGCTGAGCAGAGGGTGAGGATAATCTCCCAGTGATCCGTAAAGTTGCCATCTAGGGTTTTTAAGAATCTTCTCAGCTGGGTTGTACCAGCTGTATGATGCTCCCATGATCTTTAATGTCTCTTCCAGCCAAAACCATCCTATAACTCTTTTATAAAGTACAGCAAATGCAACTGTGCTTTAAGTATAGAACTATTGCTTGTCCAATTTCTAAGCCCATGCCATCAGGCATTTATATAAATCTATGTGATTTAGGTAGGTTACCTTTTATTATTCTATATTAATTCACAGAACATCTTGGAAGTACTCATGGAAAGAAATAAATTGAAGAACAAATAGATAATAAAGATAGAATCATAGATGATTGAAAGTCTAATAATGTAAAGGAGATTAAACATTGAAAAGACCATGAATAGGGAGTAATATGAATAGAAGCAGAATCAGAGTTCAGTACATCATCTTTACTCTGTACCTAAGTGAATTCCAGATTTTATCTGAATTTTATATGTAAGAGGGAACATAGGGAATTATTGCAGAAATCACCCACTTCCAGAGCAGCTGCAGATTCCTTCTTGCATTATTTATTAATCCCCAAAAATGTGTTTTTATGTTTTTTTATTTCAGTGATTCTTTTTTCCACATGCTTCAGGAGTCAATAAAATAAGTTCAATCGCTTCTTCTCCACGGGAGTGACATCACTAGCTGAGTAAGATTTCCTGAGACTAGAAAAATTCTAAAGAAGGTTTGTCTCAATAATCTCTTTTTAACTCAGGTAGAACAGAGTTGAAACAGTTCCAAGAGAGCCATAAGCATTTTTATTATCATATGAAATGGAGAACCAAAATTGTCAGTGGGGAAAATGAGAGCAATATTATGCATGGGAGTCAGTTTTTAAGAAGAAACAATTACTTGTGAAGTCACTAATTTGATCTGTGAGTCTTCTTTCAATCCCAGTTTAGGCAACCCTTTGACTCTAACGTATACTAGATGAAAATGCCCTTTCTGCCATCCAACGACTCTGAGAATAATTATTTTGCACATACTCTTCTTTATAATTTTAACTATGTCTCTTTTTTCATGTCACTTGTACAAGGACAAGGGGAGGTTATAGGAGAAGTATTTCTCCCTTCTCTGGATATTTTCCTCTGTTGAAGGGTTTGTACCTGAGGAGTTCAAGACTAATTCTTCTTTTTAGAGTAGAATATATAGTCAGTTTTGTGTTTATGACCATGTAAAACATTATATGGGCATGTGTGGCAACAAAGGAATGGAGTTTATAATTTCCAATTGTTCATCCAAGTCTGATGTCCTTATACAACCACTGCATGATTGCTGGCATACATTTCCTAATTTAGAACTTCTCTAGTGAATATTTTAATGAAGAACAAACTTTCTAAATTTCTCTGGGTGTAGTGTCTCAAGGCCCAATCAGACTCATTTTGATACAGCTGAAAAAACAAGAAGCATTCCAATCTTTTAATGATATATACCTATCTCCATTTTGGTCCTTGTTTCAGTTTACGTGACAGCAGAGATTTACCAGGAAATGCTGCAAAGATAACTCAAAAACTTCCCAAAGATTCTAGGCACGTAAAAACTCAGACAAACATCAGTTTGTGTGTACCTGTCCCCCTGGCAAGCTCCATTCAGCTCACTGGCATTCTGTTTTGCCCACTTGCCTCCAGTGCTTTGTAACTTAATCCACTGCATTCTTACTGACACTTGGAGCAATATCAGATCCTTAACATCCTCTTTTATTCCAAACCTGAGTTTTCAGAGAAATGAATTATGCCATAGAAGAGGGAGTATGACAGTTTTGTCTCTCCCATGCTGATGGTCAAGTCTCTTTGGAGAGCCTTGTGTCTGACAGTTGGTCACATTCCCCTTTAAAAGGTTCATCCTGATTCAGTTTTGAAAATCAAGCATTTTAACGTGAAGCAACTTTGAAGTTTTATAAATAAAAGAAAATTGGGCAGGGGGAAGCAGCCAAGAGTCAACTTCAGAAATTATGTTTCAGCTTGGGGTACTAATGTTATGAAGACCTAGTACAGCTTTCTCTGTGAATGCGTCAGGTTTATGATATGTGAAATTCACTGCTTAACTACTAAACTGATGAATATTGCCTTACTGATACTGATTACCTAATAGATATTAGAATGATTTATTTTCTAACTGTAGTACAGTATTTTTAATTTGTATCTCTACAAGTCCCAGTACAGTGAATAACAACTGTGATTGAAATTACAATTTTAATACTACTATGAATGATGCAGATACGTTTAATGGACTGTCAAATGGGGATAAGCCTCCTATTTCTGTGGGATGTTATTATCACATTAATGCCTACACCTGAAAAGTTTTAATGGTATGTTAATCCTGAAGATCTGTTTCACTATTAAACACAGATCTAAAAGTCCTAACTATAGTTCTAAATAATGGGCTTCATAAAATATAACTTCACTTTCATAAACTGAGATCATTCTGGGTTCGCTAACGATAGACAACTAGCAGACAATACAAAGAGTGTTGGAGTACTCCACTCCAGCACCTCACAAAATAAATCCTTTGTAATTTAATCTCAGGAAAGAGAGGAGGTTGTTGATAAGTTCAAAGGGGATGATTTTGACCTTACAAGAAATAGACCCATAATTTATTAAATAGATGGAAACTCCTTACTGCAAAATGTAGTTTGAATGAATTACTAGATCTAACCTATTTGCAGTCTTGCACCTCTGTACCTCTATGGAATACAATTATGGCACCACAAATGGCTGTGAAAGTGGAGTAGCCACAACTCAGACAGTGCTTTATCACTACATTTACAATAATGTCAAGCAGGCTTTTACTAGTAAATAAGAAAATATGTGGATTATTAAGAATCATATGTTAATTTAAGCAGGCCTTTAAGTATTTAATTTCAAAATTATTTTTTACTTTTTGGACATTCCATTTGTTTTCCAAAATGTTTTTCAGGTTTTTTTGGTTTTTCAGGTTTGTGGGTTTGTTTTTGTTTTTTAATTTGTATTAAAAAGTAGCTCCTTGGTAAAAAAACTCTCCAAGATTTGCTGAAAAACAATGATTCAAATTGTCAATATACATCCTTATACTTGTGATGAGAATTTTAATCTTTTTTAAAAGTTTTCTATTGAAAAAGAAAAGAAAATACACAGAAATCATAAAAACGTCTGAAAGTGGAAAAAGAAAAATCTTTTGATTATTTGAAAATAATCTTTTGATTACAATGGTAAAAATACTCAATATAAATGTTTCCAAAAACAAATGCAGTTAAAATAATTCCATAGCTAAAATGACTCACTGTGTTCTAATTCTCAGATACTTCTTGGAATTCTTGGGAAAGCTTGCCTTTGTGAGCTCTTGTCTTCTGCAACAATGTGACACCACTCAGTCCTCATCAGGGACTCCCTTGCTTCTGAGACAGAAATATATAAAGTAGGATAGTGCAACATGCTGTCATATATAGTGACTTTCAGGTATAACTTTATCATACCATAATTTGTGGCATAAATTGTTAGAAGCAGTAGATAAGCATTTCTAATTTAACTGCATATGACTTGGGTGAACGATATTTTTATTTTGTGACAATGTAAAATTAAAGACTTTAAAGGGCATTTTGGGGGTTTGTTGGTTTTATTCTGACTTTGTTAACAAATCTGTCACTACTTCAAAAGATGAAATATACAATCTTAAAATCATTTTGGTTGGAAAAGACCTCTAAGACCATTGAACCAAACTGTTAACCTAACACTGCCAAGACCATCACTGAACCACATCTCAAAGCACAACATATATTTGAAGTACTTCCAGGGATGCTGACTTCACCATTTCCCTGGGCAGCCTGTTCTAATGTTTGACAACCGTTTTATAGAAGAAATTTTTTCTAATATGAAATCTAAAGTTCCCCTGGCGCAACTTGAGACCATTTCCTCTGGTCCTGTTGCTTGATATGTGGGAGAAGAGACTAACCCACACCTGACTGCTATCTCCTTTCAAGTAGTTGTAGAGAGAAATAAGGTTTCTGTTTAAGTAAGCCTCCTTTTCTCCAGGATGAACAACCTCAGTTCCTTCAGCTGATCCTCATAAGACATGCGCTCCAGACCCTCCCCCAGCTTCATTGTTCCTCTCTGGACAGGCTGTTATGATCCCACTTCTAAAATAATGTTAGGGTCTGATTATTAAAAGATGCCTCTGTATGAATTAGGTGCAAAGGAGACCATATGCCGAAGTCAATAGCAATAATTTTATTTAAGTAAGGGATTTTATTTAAGTAGGGAGAGAGTGAGAGAGAGAGAGAGAGAGAGAGACGGAAATAGGAAGAGATGAGGAGAAGAAAGAGAAGGATAGAAATAGAGAGACAGATTATAGCCATTATCACATGGATTCCTGCATCACATCCACATCTGGCCCTTCTTCTGGTCTGCTCAGTCATGGGAGTTCCCAGAGTGTTCTTCTGGAGGTACCACTTTTTTACAATCCAAGTCCTGGGTATCCAGAGGCATAAATGCTGTTCCCACAGCTTGGGATGGTATGTGTACAAAGACTTAATCCCTTTCTTACAGTTTGCCATGGTGGGAATGTTTTTCTGAATAGGTTACCCAGTTCTGCCTCACCAGGCCTGACATCTTCCTGCTGTTACCATCTGTGCTTTTCCCACTCTGCACAGTGTTATGATGTCCAGTGTGCTAATTCCAAACCTTTCACCTTGTTTAGGCCTGAAACAAGCATCTTCCTTTTTTCCATCTTTTCCTGTTGCATTGGCTTATTTTGCATGACCTTCCCTCTTCAAGATATTTTATTGCATTCTTTAGGTCTTGACACAGGCTCCAGTCCCTCAGTATCTCTCTTGTAGTGAGAGGCCCAGAACTGAACACAGGATATGAGAGTGTGGCCTCACCTCAAGCAGGGGGATAGTCGCTGCCCTGGTCCTGATGGTCACACTATTGCTTGTACAAGCCAGGATGTCATTGGCCTTTCATTCTGGCTCATATGCAGGCCCTGTCAAACAGCAGCTCCAG
>NW_005054302.1:8548840-8588871 GCF_000277835.1 Geospiza fortis | reverse complement strand
GGCCCACAGCATTGCATGGGGTTGTGACTGAAGAGGCGAACCCAATACTTAACTTTATTACACATCACACAGGTGGCCTCAGACCATTGATCCAGCCTGTTCAGATCTCTCTGCAGAACCTTCCTGCCCTCCAGCAGATCAGCTGCACAGTTTGGTGCTGTCTGCAAACTGTCTGAAGGAGCACTCAACCCCCTTGTGCAAATCATAGATAAAGATATTAGACAGGACTAGCCCAATACTGATCCAGGGGAACACCACAATGTATTCTATAACAAGGGAAGATGCGCCCTACCTAGCTTTATAGGTGCATCACTTACCTCCTTTTTTCTGTCTGAGGAAGTAAAAAGGTTCCTCTCCTTTCAGCAGCTACCACCCAGCAATATGGGACCAGAGAGCTCAAACTGGAGGTCAACTTATTTCAGATTTTCCTACTTTTACATGCATATTTACTCAAGTAAATACTCAAGTCCAGATCTGTTCCTTCTTTTCCAAAGGACACTAGCAGAACTGACAGAAGAGCATGCCTTAAAAAGCTGCAGCATGTTAGTCTGAGGGGCCTTTGGTTTGGTTTGGATTGGTTTTGAGTTTTTTTGGTTTTGTTTGTAAAGCGTGAGTCTTTGCGTGGCATAGAGGTATTGTGACAATACCTACCTCTACCTCTGTCAACATACCCATATTGTAATACACAGGGGTGAATATGTAACTCTGCCATATCATTTGATTCTCAACAAACCATCAAGTAGGAAGAGCATAAACTGGTTCAACTGTAGCAAAGGAAGTATTGAAAACTATTAACACAGATTTGTTTGTTTACCAAGTGAAAAGCACAGTGTAATGATTCTGCCTTTGAATGTCACTTTTATGTCTGAAAGGATAAAAATAGATTTGTTTGGCTTTTTTTATCTTTATATTAATTAATTTTTTGACCATTGGGTTATTGCAGTGATTTGTTGCTCTTAGACTGCACTGTGTTTTCATGCTAGGACTGCTGAGAAAATATCTCCTGTATATTTATAATGAACAGGCTCAAATTGCCCCGTAATATGACACATCATTCTTTCCCCCTTTACCAACTGAAAGTGGGAACATTAATTCATTTAAGGTAGGCTGAGGAGAACTACTGGCAACTCAAATGCCTTTAGATCAAACCCTTCCCCGACACTTCCCGACATCAAATATTACTGCAGCTGAGTAAAATAAAGAACTATTCTTGCAGTTATTACATGGCTATCTAGAGGTATTGAGTTCAAGGCCCACTGTGCTACCCCTGTGAGATTTACTGACTAGGAAAGAAACACATCTCCAGAAACAGTGACTGAAGCTAGATCGATTCAAGCTGGAAATGAGACATTTATTTTTAATCAAAAGCTATCAGAGAAGACAGACTCTGTGTCCTATAGTCTTCCAAGAAAGCTTGGGCCTTTTTTTGTAAGAGGTTACTATTTATTCAAATGTCAATTATTAGGCTAAAATCAAGATTAATTAATAAATTTTTTTGCATACAAAAATATCATATATGCTGAACTGTTTGAGCCTCTGGATTTAAAATTTCTGAATGGGAATTTCACTGTGTAGATAATGGATGACAGGGTGAGATCATCATTCCTATTTTACAGATTGGGAAAATAGACTAAACAGGCAATGCATTACACATTTATATTTTAGTCCAAGAAACTAATTTTCTTTTACATAACATTATTTCAGTTTACCCGTTAAAAATACATCTATGGAGAGAGTACTTGGGTGTATAGAAGTTTCCTGCCTGCATCCTTGTACAGTTTTTCATCTCTCTGGTATTTGAGCATGACACCTTACATACAATGTATGAGAAAGGATGTTGAACCACCACATCTGTGACTTAACCCTTGCTCTTTTTCTTCACAAATATTTTGAGATGGGTGCTTACTGTCACATCATTACTGTCTGACTTCTTCCTGTAGTGATAGAATCTTGTTTGTTCATGAATTCCACCTGCACTGTAGTCAGCAGACTCGGTGTGCTCATTCCTTTTTTAGACAAATTAGTGTCCACATTCCTCCTGAAAAAGAAGCATAATATTCATGTATAATTGTTCCTGCTGTGTTGAAGATATGTATGCGACATTTGTTGGAAGGTTCAGCTTAGGAATTTAACAACCACATGTGTGAATTTTGGCCTAATCCCCACAGTCCCTGCCAATACAGCAACTACAAGTCAGCATTTGCAGGCGTACAGCTGTCCAGCAGATAAGATAACACCCTCTGGGTAGCTATTGCCACTAGGGATATTGCAAGCTGAAATCAGCATTCCCTCATAGGCCAGGAGGCTGAAGTCAGACTCATGCATGCATTTTTCTTCCCCTGTATAGTTTAAATTCATACAAAGACCCAAGGCAGTCCTATTGTTCCTGTTACCACACTCTCTGCTGCTTCTCTGAATCATTTAGTATTTGGCTACCCCTACTCCCTGCAGGCGTAAAACTGATCTACATTGACCCTAATTGGATTAGAAATTCTGCCAGGATCACAGCATAATATCACCTACCTATTTGCTTACTCCATGTTATTATATTAGATTGTAGCACAGAGACAAAAACTAATCAAGTATAAGAATTTTATTTTCAGGTAATGTAAAAAAGAAGTAAAAAAAAACCCAAAAGTAGCAATGCTAAATCTAATTTAAGAAAAAGTCCCAGATGGATCCTGATTGACCCAATTAACTGAGGACCTAATTTGGGAGCCTGATTGCTGCAGGCACTGGCTGCTGTTAGAGGACAAAGACAAGTCTCTATGACTCGTTGAGATGGTCTTAATTCTGAATTGTTATCTCCACCTCTGTGGAGGTGCTTTTTTCTCTCTCTCCTTAGCTGTTAAGTGTGCTTGCATTTTCAGCTAAAGAGCCTCTGTTAGGCACAGAAACATAGATGAGATGAATAAGGGCTTAAACATAGGTGAAAAATTGAGTAGAAGTAATTTTGTAAAGAACATGAACAACAGCAGTAGGACTGGATTCTGTTTCATTTGTAGCTGATCCTGAAGTTTTTGATGATGCCTATTGGAGACAAGAATTCCATCAACATCTTCATGGATGTAACTATCCATGCAACTGAACTTCATGTATTTCAGCAAAACTGAGTCTTCAGTTAGACAGATTTTTGAACAATTTGTTTTCCTTTTTTTTGTCAGAAAATGTGAGAACATGAGATGTTAAATGTTAATGACTCAAATAATCAGCCATTTGCAAAAACAGCAGGGTACTTTGCTGACATCAGATTTGCCCCTCCTGTGACTGAAAGGGATAAGGAGAATTTTTGGTTATGTGGTAATGAAACCTCTGATCTGCATAAGAACAGCCCAGGTGCAGAAGGGGTGCCCTCTTATCACTGGAAGATGACCATGATAAACTGACCTTTACTTTTCAACAAGCTGGGTTTTGAGCCAGACAGGGGAAAAGGATGATAATAAGTACATCCTGTAAGGTGAGGTAATGTTTTTCACCACGCAGATATCCTCCCAATAAGGCTCAGTGCAAAATTGCTCCCTGCAGGAAGCATTGGGATGAAGGCTTGAAGGTATTTATCCCTTCTTATGGGGCATAATTGGTTCCACTACACTGGCATAAGAGGCAGTTCTCATGTCTTAGAAGGATTCATAAACTACCAAACACACCCCCCAAGTGTCCCCAGACTCACTTCTGGGGCCTTCCACCAGAGGACTGTGGATGATCCACAGTGTTACATCAGTATAAAACTCCACAGCCATAGGAGGTACCTGGGCATTCCCACCAGAACCTGAGCATGTGTCACCCATCCAACTTTGTATTTTGTGGTCTTCCTCCATTCCCAATGGCATCACCTCAACCAATAGACATTGAAATTGCAACAATCAAGCCTTGTCACTGCATCCATGGATGGTGATATTTTTTCACTATGTGTTCTTATCCTTTCTTTTTCCTTCTTTCTTTTCCTTATATTCTTAATATTTTATACTTTTATAGTGTTATATTTCTATAGATAATAATCAAAATTACTAAATAGCTCCTTTCAGTTGCAACTAAAAATTGTTCTAAAATAAACCTGCCAAAATTACATAGATGAAATAGACATAGATATTAAAACACCAGTCATTCAGTGTAGTTTCACTTTAATCTGCTTTACATCCACTTTAATCTATTAAAGTGATCTATTGAAAAGAACTTGAGTTACCCCATTTCAGGGGCAGGTCATAACAGGGAACGTGCATCCATGTACATCCTTTAGAACTGAAAATGCTGGGCTAAAGTGTTTTTTTTTTTTTGTTATATGGGTCAGTTCTCTGGTTACCCTCACTGGGAGAACACAGACAGGAATAGGTCTCAAATTTTCACTCTTAAGTAGGTTTTCAGGCCTCAGAATTTGTGTATGAGACAGAAACTTCTGCATAAGTGTTTGCTTTGGTGTAGCAAATCAGATAGGATTTGAATCAGAGGCCACATCACACACCAGAAACTCAGGTGGTAACAGTGGCTAACCCATGCAGAGGCAATCTTCCACAGAGTATTAATCAAGGCACAGATTGATAAAGAAGGTTGTACTTCATTTGACGTCCGTACTCCGCCCCCAGTTTGGGGTCTAGTAGGAATCCTTTTAAATAGACAAGACATCAGATTCAAAAAAAAAAAGAGAGAGTAAAGTTTCTAGGTGAGTGGGAAGACTGAAGCTATTTGAAGGGCAGATATCTGTCACATAATATTGATTTTCCACTGGTTGCTCTACTAACCTGGCTTCCATATGCTGTGCTCTCACCTTAGATTCATAAATGGAGTAATTGTGTTAAGGTGGCTTATGATCCAAAGATGTGCTGCTTATGCTCCTGCCTGTAAAACTGCCTTCACTTAATTACAGACTTATGTTACTTAAACACTGTAATTTTAAGGTTGTTTGAACACTTTGAGGACTGGTTTTACTTAACTGAAAATTACTTTGCATCTCTAAAAGTTGAAATGGGATAAATGATGGCATCTTAAAATGGCTGGAAATTGTTTCGTTGGAAAGAGTATTTTCCTGATCCATCAACTAACTAGTCAGAAGTTGGAGAAGTGACTTATTGTCTTCTACCATGCTGACAGCTGTTTCATGAACTAACAACATACTGGGGGAAAAAAGCCTTATTTTTAACTCAGTGCTGGGGTAAGATCCAAGATACCTTTATCTCACATTCCTTGCATGTGGAAGAAAACTCAGAACTATGGGGTAGATCAGAAGTAGGATACACTTTGAAAGTCTCTACATAGGTATTATCTCGGGTTATTCTGGGAGCCTTTCCTAACTGTAGAGAGAACCTCATCACTGTGCTAGGTGTAAGATGATTCTGGATCTCTGCTCACTGAATGGCAGCTGCTTAGAAGCAGCCACATCAGTACATGTGATATCAGGAATGTGTCTGCATAGGTGCTGTAATCACTCAAATCTTCATAGTAGATTCCTCTGACCTCTCGCGCTGCGGTTTTCTTTTTTGAGATTTGTATTTTTTGGTAAAGGGAGGAATTTTTTTTTTTGAGAGAGTGTTTTGGCCGCCATTGTCTATAGACATCATTTGCTTTCATTCCATTACAAGGAAACAAATATTTTTCTACAGTTTGCAGGTGGTTTGTCAAGTCTATTTATCTCCCAGCTAAGAGCAGCTTCAAGAACACACTCAAGAGAAGAAGAATATTATGAGGTTGTGTGATCAGATACAGCCCAATTATATTCATTTAGCAAATGAGGTAGAAAAAAAAAAAAAGAACCCAAAAAACTTGAACAAAACCAAACTCACAAAAAGCCATTTCTAACCCACGGAATTTCAACACTCCATGGTTTCCAGAGTTGAAATATTTGACTTCATAACTTGAAAGTTCTTTTACTGTGTTCGTGTGTGTGTGGTAGGAAGAATGCTACATAAATATAGATTATTCTATAAAGACACTGAATACAGTAAAACAAATGCAAGATTATGCAAAACTATCTTTAACAGAATGCTTTTGCAGTTCACACAAAACATAAAACCCTATATTTGGACACAAAGCATCTTCTGCTGCAAGTTACACTGTAATTTAGGAAGAACATAATTTTGTCATTTAGAATTCGGAAATCTATTATAGCCTCAAGTACTGAATCTCAAAAATAAATATTCAGCAATGAAATGCGAGTGATTTAACACCATTGATCATGTGGTGCAAAATGCAATCAGTTGGCTTTTAATAGGCAAAAATGTAATTAAAGGAAATTATATACAATCTTTCTGTTTAGTATATTTATACATGCACACACACAATAGGCAGACTGATAACTCCTAAACTTATAGCTATCTCTAGAAAATTATAGCACAAATAACTTCTTATTTGTCACATAATGAGAAAACTTTGTGCTTATAAAGTGATTTCAGTCCAAAACCTTTCTAAACTGTACCAGGCAGTGCCTCTATCTTGGATCCTTTAGATGTCAAGGATTTTATAAGGCACAGAAAGGCTCGAGGTAAGAAGCAAGCAAATGAACACCCCAAAGTAACGTCAGAAGCTGTGACAGAGCCAAAGAGAAACAAAGCAGTGAAGACATCATCAAGGCACAGGGACCATCAAACATCTGTCTAGTCACATCCATCCACTGAACTTAAGAAAACCTATCCCAACACACAAGAGTCTAACTCACTTTTAATGCCTCTAAAGACAAAGACTCAACAAACTCCCTAGAAAGCCTTCCTTGTGCTATCAATTAATTAATTATTCAATCTATTAATTATACTAGTACAAGTAGTAGTATAATTCTGGTAGTCATATTCTAATTGGTTTTACATTGTTAATTATATTGGTTAATTTTACTGGAAAATTCTCCCAATCTGATGTTCAGGCAGTAGCAGAATTCAGCTTTTCAAACTGTTTTGCACCCTCCATGTGACAATTTCCACTGGGCTGTGTTTCTCTGGAATTTGTGTATGACAGTGCCAAATGGGACTGTGTGAAAATGCTTACTAATGTCAAGATATATCAAATCTTTAGCTTCTCCCTTGTCCACTAGGCAATTACCCTGCCACAAGAAGAACTTGGATTGATTTGATATGACTTTTCTTTTTTTTTCTTGACAAATCCATGTCAGCTATTCCCTATCACCTTGTCCACAGGGTGCATCCAAACTAATTAACAAGTTGTTCCAGAATATTTCTGGTATCGAGGCTAAGCTGATGCACCTAAGTTTTACCACCTACCTGATTTTTAAAAATAGGTACAATGTCTGTCCTTTGTCGATCCTTAGGGAATTCACCTCTTTTTCATGTGTTTTTTAATCACCAATGTCTCCTAGATTTTGTCTGCTTCTTTGAATATATAATATGAATTAATCTAACTTACCTTAATATTAACTGGTTTAAGTCTATGCCTATAATTAGCATTTTCCAACATTGTAAATTTTTGTATAACTTTGGCAGAGGACATAGTATCTTTCATAAACTATTGAATACTCTGAACATTGTATTAAATGGCTTTCAGTTTTATAATTGTTAAAGGAAGTCGAATTTGGAGGACTCCTTTCTTGTCTGTTTGCTCCTGCTCCCACGTGTGTGCGTGCCAGCACAAGGCTAAACACATATTGTACAGATGCAGACACACAAGCAATGCACAAATACACATGCATCCAGCCGCATCATTTAAGAGAGAGAGCGGTGCCTTTGCTGGAAGCCATACATGCACCAGCAGCCATCTCATCACTGTGGACAGTGCTCAGGGCTGACCCTGAAGCTCCTTTTCAGGTGATATGGGTTGGAGCTTGCTTGCAAACATACAGATACCTTCACTTTCACAACCCATGGACATATCTGAAGGTCCCTGGCTCTGTTGGCATGTCCAGGAAAAATGTCTCGACACATGTGCATGCCCAAAGGAGGCTGTGACGCTCTGGAAAGTCCATGCTGGAACAGATTTTCTGCCAGGACTTGAGACGCCACTGGGGACAAATGCTGGAGCTGTTTGTCAAGAGCTGCAGCCCCTGGGAAGGTCTCACATTGGAGAGTTTCATAGAGGACTGTCTTTTGTGGGAGTGATCAGAAATAAATAAAAAAAACCCTATATTTAGAAGATATGATAAAAGATAACCTGTCTTTTTTATTAAATCTACATATCTACTTAATTTTCTTTATTTATTTACAATTTCTTCTGAAGTTGTCAGAGCTCATTGGTTAGCTACTGCCTTTAAAAGTTTCAAAACACCTTGGTGAACTTGATGTGGGCTACCATTTTATTTCTTTTCTATTTGTTTCACACTAAGAGTGATATTGCTTCAAGAGATATCAGATCTCCATTTTGAGTAACTTTGCCATAGAAATGCAAAATTTTCGAGCACATGAAATGAATAGAATAAATAGAGAAAGCAGCATGTCAGAGCCTATCTGTGAGAAATATGATTTATCATTAGGATATGGTTTCTCAGACTAAAAGACACACTAATGATCAGCTCTTAAAAGTGTAACTTCAGCAATCACAGTCAACTAAACAGACGATGCATTTCTTCAGCACTGTGTCTCTTGAGATATGTCAAAATTAATTCCATTATATTAGTTCTATTTGCAGCATATCTTTTTGGTAATAAAGGCATTTTATGAAGAAATTTTAGGGCATGTGAAGCCCTGCATAGAAGGGAGTATCAGTATAAGGGAGTTTAGCACAGCTTTCTTTTATAGACAGACTGAGTCTGCAGTGGAGATGCAACCCACACTGAACAGAGTTAAAGAGGTGCCAGAGAAAGCTATAATCCCTTCCTAAGCTATAATCTTCTTTATCATCTCAATAGACTTCTTTGACTCACCATCTCTGGAATTATCTAGGGAAATGGATTTGTTTGGACTTGGCAGAGTTAGGTTAATGGTTGGACTCCAAGTACTTAAGGGTCTTTGCAAACAAAATTTTTCTATTCTTCCACTCAGTAAATCCTTTTGAAGCATAGTAGTCTTCTTTGAGATGAAAAATATTTTTTTCTGTCAAAAACCTATAGTCAATGAGAGTTCACTTCAAAGAAAGCATTAAGAGATTTGTGATTTCTGGTGTCTACAACTGCTTTGATTCACTATATACTAAACTCATGAATGGGTCTGAAATAAGAGACTTATAAATATAGGAATATTAGGAATTTCTCATGTCATGTACAGCTATTCTTTATAAAATTACATTGATTATTTTTAGATATCCATAGTGAGTTACTCACCTTTTCTATCCAACAGAAGTTTGTGTTTAGAGTCAGTATGAAACCTCTGCAGTCACCTATGGTTCAAAATCTCTTGGGGATCTTAGGGCAGGATACAGCTTACCTAACATTAACCATTCAGATATCAGAAATCACACCTAAGAGATTTGTGCAGCTTTCTCAAATGCCAAGTATGTCCTAAGGACATCTTGTCCTGGGTATCTCAGACAGAATCTTAGCAGTTGATAAATTACTTTCTAGGGGTGTCTTTCTCCCTGCATGGGCTACAGATGGAGTCTTGTCAACTAGCCCAGACAAGTAGCTCAGCTCTGTTTCATAAGGTTAAATTTAAGGAAAATCAATCCAGTCTTTGTGACTAGCAATCCAGCATTTTTTTATTTACAGGATTATTTCATTGATTTTTTTATTTACTGGATTACTTCATTCATAATTTTTTTATTTACTGGATTACATCATTGTGAAGATTTAGGGAGCAGTGAGGGTAATTAAAAAAAAGAGAAAAAAGTAGTCAAGCAAATTATTTTGTTTAACCTTTTAAACAAATGTTATCCATTTCAGATTTTGAGGATCTAATTACTGCTTTTCAAATCTGACAAAATATAAATCCTTAAGATATGGAATCTCTTTTACTCCAGTTTATGCTGTTTCCAAGTTTGGGTGCATCATGTTATTAATATTACTGGTGCTTTTGAGAGTATAAATGAGAGCATAACTAATCATAATTTTATCAGTATCAGATAAAATATCCAAAATATTTTTTCTCTTACTCCTTATGCTGTCAGTTTTGAGAACTATTTCCTTATCCTCACTCCTTCCTGCTCTTCAGGTGTCATTCTCATTTGAAGAAACATATAATTTTTCTATCGCATCATAAAAAGGAGAAACAAAGAAGATTGGTGAAGAAAAAGAAGTTCACAGCATTTTTCTAAAATTTAATTGGTTGTAATAACTATGACCTCATACTCTTCCCTATGACCTTCCTGATGCCAAACTTGCTTCAACCTGGCACTCTGGTTTTATCATGTCATCAGCATTGACATTTATTGAAGAAGCGCCTGTCAGTCAAAAGTTGCATTCCTCTGTCTCTGTGGGCTTGTTTAATGTGAGAAAGGCCTTGACAATATTAATTTAATTTTTATCTCTTTCTCAGCACTCATGAGTTGATTTGAACACATAGGAATGACAGATTGAAACACTTATTAAAGAGCTTTGTTGTTTCACATTCTTGCATATATTTGGTATAAGCATAATTTCCACGTGTCTATTACTTGCAAAAAAATGCAGAATGAACTTCACAAGAATTGTATGAATTTACCTGATTTTAAAAAAAATCACTGGATTATAAATCCATCTAATTTGATAACTCACTGTGGGGTAAAGTTTGGAAATGCCTCCCAACTATCATTTTTATACTTTCAAGAGTATGTTCTCTGTTACCATAGTCATTTTTCCACACAACTTTCCATTCTGCATCACCTGACTTTGCAAATAATGAACCAAATCATCTTAGACTGTAAATGAGAGCAGCTCCACTGAAGTAGAAACATCATTTGTTATCTTTAATAAGCATTTAAAGAGAGTTTATGGACTTACAAGGCTGAAGTGTAGTCTTAGAGTTGACAAGGTGACTTTAAAAATCTGCTAGTTTTCTGTTTCAAGATGGTGCAATGCATGATTTTGATGTCATTAAATGATGGTGAAAGGAGATATTATGTATGGATGGTGGACACATCCAGCCATTGATGGGGACTGGGACATGACTCAGAACTAAACATTACAAATTGTTGAATATTTATTACCAAATGGTCCCTTGGAAATCCTCATGGGGCTGTCTCACAGCAGTGGTCGCTCTCATCAGAATGAATTATTAATGATTCACCTGCTAGAAAACCTGCATGACTGATAGCCTTGTGAAGCTTTTCTTCGGGAAGAAACACAGCCACAAATTACAGCCATAAGAAGGAGTACAGGAGATCCTAATCAAGGGAAAAAAACCAAAAACTGTACTGATCGAGTATCTTACATAATAGTGTACAATAAAATGTTGAACTAGATGTTTATTTGTTACTGCAGATGCTCAGAGGATGTTTACTCCAAAAAACCAGCTTCTCACCTCACCTGAATCATGGCAAACCTGAAAAGTTACAGGTCCAATTCATGTTTTTGTCATGTTCCAGTTCATAAGCTAGATTTCTGCCTATGTCATCTGCAGGACTGGTTTCTATTTGCTTTCTCGGAGAATATTCAGTGTAATTTGATTCCAGAAAAAAACAAACCTAGGAACATCCTATCCCTTACTTGGTCAACTTTTATTTAGAGACACATGGAAAACGTGGGTGCTATGTGAGTTAGCTGTTCTAATGCTGGAATACACGCATCCTGTGGATGTGTGTTCCCTAATGGCCACACAGAGGTAAAGTCTAGGGAAAGGAAGTGTTTTTGTTTTTTGTTTTTTGTTTTTTTCCCTTAAGCTCCAATCATTCCACTTTACATGGGATCGATGCACATTCATTTGGCACAGAAGACAGAATGAGTGTGATTATAAAGTTTGATGGATTCATCTAGGAGACAAAAACGACCAGATGCTCCACTTTGTGAATACTTTAATATTCAGTATTGATTAGATGAATGAAGGGCCTCCAGGTCTCTGTTTTCCTTCCCAAAGGCTTTAAATACCAGGCTCTAGAGTGAGGTTCAAGCTTCCAGTTTGTAAGTGAAAAAAAGAAAGCACATTAACCACATGGAATGAGATGACATCTGCTTCATCCTTCTAAAATCAAAAGTCTCATGATTGACACATGCTGGTCTTCCAACTATTTTCAGCTAATTACTCATATACTGAATGAAATTAAGAAGCTTTATATTGTTTACCTATTCACATTATGAGCTCTCTCTGAGCTACAGATGTAACAAAAACACCTCAAGCTATGCTGTCACTAGACACTTAGTTTTAAAATTAAGGACAGCAGTAATCAGAACTGGCCTTTTGTTGATCCACTCCAATTTGAATTTTGTGAAAAGGGGAAAAGGAACAGTCTTCTACATTTGATTACAAGATCTTTTTTTTATTTTCTTTTTAAATATTACAGAATTTAATTTATAGAAAATCCCCTGAAGGCTGCTTTCTTATCATCCATATGTTTATAAGGTGCTCTGAGCTGAGGCCTCAAGGAAAAGAGTCACAAAGAAAATCTATCTGACATGAATGATATGGAAAGCTCTAAGCATATTGTAACCCACAGTTGTTATTTCCTGGACAAGATTAAAAAAATTATTCCAGTAAAATAAATGTTTCAAATATAAATTTCATTTTTAAAAGCTAGCAAATAGATAACTGAATGGAAAAGGATAACATCCTTAAAAGTTTTGTTTATACGCAGGGAAACAATAACATTCAGTTTGAGCCCTGAAATAATTCACTGCAGCGGTATAAAACAACCACAAGGTGGAGAAAGATAGAGAAGAATTACAAAGATGAGTCCTGATGTAAAAGCAAATTTAAAATTATACAGCATTCCCACTGGATTTTTCTTCTGAAGGAGAAGGCATTGGCTTAGTCAACAATTGTTACATGATGGTTATTGATTTGAATGGATGATTTTGTCTTAAGGCCAACCTCTGTCAAAAACAAATGCATGGTCTGCTTAAAGAAACTGCTCCGAGCCTGCAATGGCAGCTAGAAATATGCTAACAGGCAGATTTAGCTAAAGAAATGATTAATGGAGACTGCAAAGACCTTGTAAGAAAATAACTCTTAGTTTAAGAAATACAGTTCTTCAAAGAACACACCAAGAGCCTGTCCTTTACCCTTCACTGTATTTATTTTCTCTTTCTCATATTTTTCAGCACAGAAAATATGTCATAGGCCTTTTATTATTAGAGAGAGACCAAAAGGTACAAGTTGTATAGCTGACTCAGGACAATCTAGATCTTCCTTCATCCTGGGAGTCTCAGATTCTGTATGAAAAATAATCATCATTAAAATGCCAAGATGTTTAATGCAAGTACACCAAAGGTTTTTTTGCATTCAGTTCTAACAAAGAAATAAAAGTGCCTAGGGAGTTGTTTCAAATCCTCCAAAGAGTATGCTTACTTTTCATATATTTGTATATAATTTTCCAGATTTCTGTTATGACAATTAATTTGGGATGTTGGATATGTAAAGTTATGTGCATTTATTGCTTTGCAGCATACTGTGTATTCAGACGGTTACCAAAATGAATGTATTATTTAGGCCATGAACAAGCATGAATGGTCCAAGAAAAAGAAGAATCATATAACCTCTATTTTATCAAAATTAATTAGTAAATTCATGATCTACATGCATTTTAATTTCTAACACATATAGGCTTTTATCTTCCAGAGACAGTTGTTATCTCACTAAAAAAAAAAAGTATTTTGTGATTTTGATTCCTGTGAGAATAAGGATCATGTATAATCATGCTGTTTCAGTATGTACAGGTTTTAAGTCTTTAAGTTCTCAGCAATTCTCAAACTCATTGTAAATTTCAGATACATCAATATTCAAATGTGTTGGTACCTACAAATCTCGTGAAAATGGGTATCTAAATACGCAAGTTTTCATGAAAAAAAAATGTGTGGCATGGGTACTTTCCATGCAAGACATTGGAGAGTCAATATGGGACAGCTCTATTACAAATTACCTTGCTTTAGAGAAAAATTCAGGTTGACTTCATACCTGATTAAAAGAGACAATCTATTCCTCAGTCCAGGTTCTTCTGTCATGTGCAATCCAGGTCAAACTCATAGGGAAAAAAAAAAAAAAAAAAAAAAAAAAAAAAAAAAAAAAAAAAAAAAAAAAGAAAAAGACTCCCACCTTTCAGGACTCCTGAAATTTTTTAAAGCCATTGCTGCCCTCCATGCCCCACCATTTCCTCATGCCTAAGAACATGTGTATTACAGTGAAATCTTTAATTTTATTCATTTATAAATTGAGTCAGACAGAAGATATAGGTTCATAGGATGCAAGGCTTCCTTAGTTGATGACAGAAACTTTTGTTTAGTGCATGAGTTTGGTTTTCAGTGCATATCACTTTGTCAGGCTATTTCAGCTACCACCTCGGAAGAGTTTATCAAAACTATGGCAAAATTGTCATAGATTTTGCTAAAAGCAATAAAAGCAGAGAGAATCTGCAAAAAACAACAAGCCACAAGCAAAATGCAACAAGCAAAATGAAACAAGCAACTCACAGATCAGAAGGGAAAGACAGCCATGCCTGTATCCTGCACTGACTTTGTTATTGTTCCTATTAAGAAGCTCTTTTTTCAGCCATTGTTGCAATAATAATTTCTTTCAATGTTTTTCATGCACTTAAACCTCAGAAGAATGGTCTTTCAGTTAGATCCTTGGAAGTACCTAGATCTTAGATTATGTTTTTCCTAATAAGAAATTAACTTTCAATTACTTGCCTACTTAAAAAAATAAGATCTTAAATGTTATTTTTATCTGGCAGCAATCTCAATTTTTTTAAATTATTAATGAATGCAGTTATTCTGAGACTAGGACTGAGACTAAGATATTTTTTGCATTTTTCTGGACAGTATTTATTATCTGGGGGGTGCTTTCTATGTTTCATTGAATCGTGTCTTTTAGAAATACAGAAAGGTTCTATCACCTTTTCAGCTGACCCTAGTAAATTGTCAGTGAATTTTACTCACTCCCCTTCAGATCACTTTATACATCTCAATTTTATAAGTTAGTCTTTGATACTTAGTACAGTGTTCATTATTTCTAATTTCTGGTCCATTTAATGTTCTTGGAATGTCTTCTTCTGTCTAATCAAATGGTTCTTGGTATCTGTTTCTACCCAAAAGATTTATACAATGATTCCTTTAAAAACACAGTAATATTTGAGCAAGGGGGGAATACAAAAAGTTCTAGGACAGATATTCTCATATGTTTCAGTCCCTCTATCCTTTCTTTTCTCTGCTGATTTCCAGGACCTTCTCATCACTGCTCTGACCTCCTTCCTCCACTCTCCCATGTGTGCAAAGAACTGTCAGGAAAATTACCTGTGACCTAAACTTTTAAGAGCTTACCTTGTCCCAGAAAGTGAGCCTGGTCTCCTTCAGGGAGAGAAAATGCTGTTGTTACAGTCTATACACCTTTTTACAGGGTAGAACTCAAGGGAGAAGACAAGAAGCAAATTCCACCCAAACATGAGGGCAAGCACAAACCAGATGGATAAACAGACTTTCAAGTTGTCAAAAAATATTCTGCTCTTCACATTATTGTCAGAGAAAAAAGACAAAAGGAAGTAGACAGGCAAGAAAGAGAGAGAAAGAAAAAGACAAAGGACTGATAATATTTTTGTGTGCTTCCTTTTCTGTAACAAAGTATCTGTTCTGGGCCAAGCGCCAAACTAAGTACTGATAAAACAAAATTTGCTAAGAAAAAGAGAAAGCTAGCAACTAGGGAAAAATCCCAGTACTCTTGCCTATCCAAGCCTAGGTTTAGCCTTTTTGTTGTAGGGATTGACTCTTAAAAATGTTATGGACTTGTGAAATATTTCCCTATAGACCAGATTCCTGTTTTTCATATAAACCAGATTAATTTTTACTAAACAAATGCAAATAAACTTTAATGTCTACAGCTTTCGTTCATTCCCCTTCCCAAGTCAAGTTTCAAATAAACATTCCTTTTTCCAAGTGTTAAAAAATAAGCAGTTACTGCTTAAGTTCAATGTGGTGTTTTTCCTAGGTATATTTATGTTTAACCATTCACATTTGGAGGTATTTATTGTACCTTTTATTTGGGCATTATATGTGTCCATCTCATTATACCCTTGGTGTCTGATCTACAGAAACTATAAATTGTGTTCTGCTCTAGGAACAGACCAAGAGGTTTTGCACCACAGAGGAGATATGGTGCAGAAAAACAATTGCATATAATCACTTGCAGGTATACAACTGCATTGCTATGGCTTTTTAATATATTCAGCACATTTTGAAACTGGCTAGCTTGCGCCCTGGCAGCAAGGAGCTGCTGCAGCAAAGCAGATCAAAGCAGGTTTCCAGTGATTTCAAGAGGTAACACAGATTATTTCACTCTAACCTTTCAATTAGAGGCTGCATCTCACTATCTAGTCTGATGATTCTCTAAATCTTCTTGGTGAATTCATTGTTCTTTACCCTATTTTAGACCACATGTGTTCAGGATTTAATGTGTGAGCCTGCCTAAAATGAAGCTATGAAAATTACTACAAAAATGAAGCGGATTAGATTTCATTACTATAATTTTAGTGGTTTGAGAATGAAAACAATCACATGCACTGTGTATTTGCATTTCTTTTTACCATCATGAAAAAGCCAAATTGCAACAGCATTCAAGGTAGGCTGTTGTAAATTCTACCTTTTAAAAATTATTTTTAAATGTAAAGGTAAATAACAATTGAACTGACATTTCAGGAAGATGCTTTTAAGGCATTTATTAATCTGGATAGCAGGAAAATTCAATTTCCAATGCCCTTTGTCTTGTGTAGCCTTTACAGACATTGAAGACCATAAAGAAGAAATCATAGAGCAATTTGGGAATTCAGCAGCAATAGACCAGCAAAACTGGATGATATTTACCAAAGAGATCAGAAGAAATGCAGTGAAACTGGCACTAACACAACATAACCTTATAAATCAGAAGTACTCCTAGCTGCAGAAAGGTCTTTCTAAGCTGTCTCTTTTCTAGCAAACACAGTCCATTGAGGATGGAGAAGCAGAACCTAGGCATTTTAGTGTTGTATTTTCTGGTTTTCTTGTCGCTGTAGCTACTATGGGTTGAGTTGTAGCTTGAATTTGAAAAACCCATGTTCCAGCAGCTGTTTCAATCCATGTTCTTTAATGTTTTCTCTAAATCTAGAGCAAAATCCAAACTAGTTAATCAGACACAACTAGACATCGAAGTGAAAATGACAACACAATAGTTCTCTTCCTGGATCATGTGTCCTCAATGTTATAAAATTTGATTACTGGGTATGGAAGTGGAGATCAGTGCATAGGACGTGTTTACTCCTTGGCTTTGAACAGATCTATGAAAAACGTGTAACTGAAGTCCCAACAGTTTTGTGCAAAAAGTGGACAAATTTAAGAGTAATTGCATGGCCACAGTAGCAGAAAGACACAGGAAGGCAATTCCACATTCCTGATTTGTGATTTATGGAGGTTTCTCTGACTGTTTTTCTGAAAGTACCTCTGGAAACCCTGGAGTACCCTGGAGTGGAGCAGGCCAGCCTGAGGCAGGTACATTATATCTGCCCCACGAAAAAGTCAGGATACTCAGTATCACCAGGGAAAATACTGAGTTTGGGATTTGCATTTTTATTGACCTTTTTCAATTTTCATGTAATTTCAGTAGCAAATAGTTGATAATATTGAGTGAATGAAGTTTTTCAAGACATACTAAATTTTGAAGGCTTTAAATACACTCTCCTACAGTTTGTAAAGCAGTTCTAATTAGCATCATTGTTGGCACAGCTCATCAGTGGAGAAGCCAGAGACAGAGAGCTGGTTCATATGGGAGACTGCTGTAACAGATCATTTACATAAATGCTTACTTTTAACCACCATTATTTTAACCCTATATATAAGTCAACACCTATACAAGAAGAAGTTGCCTGGATCAGAGAAAGATTAATAGTAGCCTGAAGAACCTGGAAAACTCACAGTGTTCAGAGGCTTCTCTCTCAAAAATTAACTATATTTATGTCCTGATAAGCCACATACACCTGCAGAACAGCTTAAACATCATGTCTATGAATTTTTTTCTTTTAATTATTATTATAAATTAGGATGGATACAGACCTTAATATCTCTGCTTTCTTGACTGTAATCATATCTTGATTATTTTCTTAAAATTAGTATTCACATTCCAAAAAAGCATCTGGTTCATACTGCCACAAGTTTATGAAACTTGTAGAGTAAAGGGAATTTTTTTCTCTGCCTCCTTGCCATTTAGATCACACAGTGTGGTAATGGTGCATTACACTTTATGGTTGCTACTGATTTGCTTAGACATTCCTGTTTCTGCCATTGCTGTGTAAACTAAGGGCAGAACTGAAGTTTCTGGTTGTTTATTTATAATTTTGTTTTCCCTGTCAAAGGTAAGACTTAAAATGTATTTTTCTTTTGTTCTATTCAGCAAGTTCCTTTGTAAGAATGTGTGAGTGCAGGTATTTTCTGAATATTACAATACTACAGACTTTCAAAAAAAGTTTGATATTCAGAAGTCTAATATTAAAGATAGTGTATGACCTCCAAGCCCATCTAAATCCTATATTGTCTAGGAAGAAATATGTCTACAATTAGAGCCACAATTTTAACCATACTAAATCTAAACTGAAAATCTCATACCAGGTAATTCTAATTCTTAACACTAAATTCTACTTTAAATCTAATTCAGACTTTCCTGATTCATCCATTTTATCATAACCTCTAGAAAGTAAAGAAACAATAAACATTAGAGGATTAATATTGAAAGCCTATTAAGAGAGCAGGCTCACACTTAAAAAACAATTTAGTGTTTCATAACTGGAATTGGATTTAGTAATATTTGCCATTGGGAATGAGCATTTGCTTCTACAAATCTAATTCCAACATACAAAATATGCATCTCTTTTTATCTCAAATGCAAATAAATTGCACAATTTGAGCTCTGAATTTAATGAAAAAATGTTTTGAAGTCTTAATCATAATTACATTCCAGAACTCCAAATAGAGCTTTATGTGTGCAGCTTTGTGCAGGACTTGACTCTCAGAGAGACTGATTCAGATTTCTGGTCATCAACTGTTTTTTCATGGGGGAGAACTTTTTGTTTGTTTGTTTGTTTGTTTTTGCAGAGTGACACTCAATCAAGATTTGACATTTGATGTCCTCTGGCTCTGTAAAAATAAGTCTCTCACTTTACGAGCTTTGCCTTCTTCCAGATGCAACAATTTTGGAAACAAAAGGTGGCTAGTGCTACAAATGCCTAGCTAGATACAGAGACCAGTGCTACAAATGCCTAGCTAGATACAGGGTTTAGTAACCAGTTCACCACTTTTCTAAAACATTTTTGCTACTGTAACCCTGTGGCCTCACTCACGCAATCCATTCCGTAGGGCGTTTTAGTAGAGTTGGTATCAGTAAGGTTAAAGCTTTTTTCAGGCGCCAAAGAGAGCCCTAGATATGCGGTAGGAAAGCAACTGGGTAACAGCTTTTCCTGATAATTCTGTCCAGAACTTTGTCTAAAAACAAATTCCTGGAGAGAAAGTAATGTTTTTTTGTGGAGTTTTTTGTTGATTTTATTTTGTGGTTCTATTTTTATTCTTCTCTGGTTCTATTTAATTTGAACCTAACTCTGCAGAAGCATGTACGGGGACTACTCATTTCTACCTGCAAACAGGGGCCACTAGGACTTTAGTGAGAGTTTCACTCATTCTTTATCATTTCTTTCCTACATGCTATGTACTATATTGTGTTCAAGACAAAGGAAAATTAGCCCTTGTATGATTTATGCTTGTGCAGGGACAGATTGTCCTCTGGTGTAGCTCTATGGTTACTGACAGAGAGATGCCAATTTAGCCTGCTGAGGATGTGACTTCCTGCAGTCAGCATGGAGGTAACTGTAAGCAAGATGACTTTCAGGAAGAATTGTAAGCATTCATCATTTAAGAATGTCTTTGTGAGATTAAAACAGGAAGAATGTATCATTTTAATGTTTATGTTTTCTTCAGTCTCTAATATCTGTACTTCTCAAGATTGTCTCTCTGCATATAAACACATATCCATGCATACATATCCAAATACACTTATAAACAAATATCGTGTCTGCAGTGATCTAAAAATACTGACATGAGTGACAACCCCAGAGGGAAAATAACAAAGAGACTGAAGAAGTCTGTATCCTGAATCGCTATATAATCTCATTATAGCAAAATAGAAAACACTGAAGGAGAATTCTCTCTGGAGAATAACAGCAGAGTAGGCAATAGGCAGGTTATACAATAAGTTTTTCACTTCTTTAATGTGCTATGCTGTCTTTGTATCTACACACTATTTTTTCTTGTGTGTTTTCTCAAGCAAGTGATTACTTAAAGGATCCATTTAAAAATAGCAACAAATGTTGCAGATGATTAGGGAACAGTAACACATAAAGCAACTCATAATTTTATGTTTTCTTTTACATATGTACAAAAAGAAGACGATCTTAGAAACCTCTTTTGTAATTGCGATTTCAGTTTTTCTTTTTTTTTTTTAATGCAAGTAATATACATGATAGGTGGAGAGAAGCCAAAGCAATTAATCAGAGAACTATCTGATGGCAAAAGATAGATCAATCACTAGAGAAAAAAGGTACAAGAAGAAATAGAGTATGATGAAGAAAGGCCAATTCTTTATCCTGTTCTTTTAATTCTCAATATGAAACAGAAAATAATTTTTCTTTAAAGTTAAAAGGAAGCACTTAGCACCAAAGGGTATAATGACAGAAAGTCTCAAAGTAAATTATATTCATTATAAAGTGTTAAACAGTCACTCTCTTGCCTGGTAAGAAAAAAAACCCAAAAAACCAAAAAAACCCAAAAAACAACAAAAAAACAAAAAAAAAAAAAAAAAAACAAAAACAAAAAAAAAAAAAAAAAAACAAAAACAAAAAAAAAAAAAAAAAAACAAAAACAAAAAAAAAAAAAAAAAAACAAAAACAAAAAAAAAAAAAAAAAAACAAAAACAAAAAAAAAAAAAAAAAATAAAAAAAAAAAAGGAAGTTGTGGTTCTTCAAGGTATATATGCAAAATCCCATGCTCAGATTAAAACACAGGACTGTGCAAAAAAGCATTTAATAATTTTAAGCAAGCTTAGTAGGCACATGTCCCTTTCACAAAAGGCACAAAATAGCTGGCATCCCTCAGTGATTCCTGCTCTGCTAAGAATGAGAACAGATTGAATGCAGATGAAGATCAAACCAGCCTCATATCTCTAGAAGTGGTGGGTGAAGGTTAGAAAATGTAGACAGAGGAGGGCAAGAGAGCAACAAAGCTGTTGTACGTGCTGCCAGGCACAGGTTTTATAAGCTCAGCATGAGACTTATTGGTATTTACTTCACAAGCAGAGTTGCGAATTGCAAAACAAAGCATGCCCCAGAGATGCTCTAGAGGAAAACTTTCAAACTTGAGTATGCCTGGAAAAGAAAAAGAAGGATGATTCAATAGGGAATGCACTAAGTTTGATGTATCTGATCACAGTTCTGTGCTCAGTCACAGGCTTTCTGCTTCATCAGGTCAAATATAAAGATTAGATTCTCAAGACAGACATGTTTAGGTACAAAAATATGGATATGCATATATATATGCATATAAAACTTGCACTGCCCACATTTCTCTTACTGGATGAGCATAATGCTGCCTAAATCCTTAGAACATGTTCTACATATCTTTGTAGCAGCAACTTTTTCAAAACTTTTGCCCAGGTGGCCTTCATATATATAAACAGCCACACTTCTTGTCTTCTTCCTCTTCTACCTCCACACACTCCAAAAGGCCACCCTAGGACATGTCATTTTCCTTGTCTCCTTGGAGGTCAAAAGCCCAATTATACCCTTCTTCTCTTCATGAAGGGATGTTCTGACTCTCAGCTGAGTGCCTTAGCTAACAGCATTCTTATCACACCAGTGACAAGCCAACACTTATTATGCAGATGATTCTAGAAGTCATAATACTTGTTTTCAAAAGAAGATGGAGGGAAGATATGCAATTCTGGATGTGAGACAGATAGACTTGGGCTCAGTCTTTCCCTTTGCCTGCTGACTCTTTTCCATGTTTCACACACCTCCTTAGAACCAGATAAAAACTTAAAATATATTAAATTCATACATTCAGCCTAATCACCTCTACAAGTATCACTTAGACCCCATCATGCTTGCAATTCAGTTCTATCACATTTTCACTCTGAGGGCTTTCAAACCTTATGTGTCCTATATATTTTTCCTCTGCTGTACCTAGTAAGAGCGTTGGTGTACCATCAAATGAAAAAAAATAAGGGTTTTTTTCGAGCAATTTTTCTGTGGTTTTTGTTTGGTTTTTTGCCTTTTTTTTTTTCTTTCCAGTAGGTCTACTGCTGAGATCCATGAGAAAATACTTATTGTTATTTATTATATGAATTACTGGATTAAAGTCCTTTTCTGTCTCATTCACTTCCTGAAATTTCTGTGTAGCCATCACCAAATTTTTGTGATCTCAATTGTCTTGGTGATTTTCTGGAATTTTCAAAGCAAGGAACATCTTAAAATGACTATGATAAAGGAACACTTCAAACCAGTTTTTACGCACTGCTTCCCTGGTAATTGCTTTCCTGGAAATGTCACAGGCAGTGACTTTCTGTAACAACTGTATATAAACAGTTGTTGAACTAAAGTTCAAATTTGGGGCTACCCAATTGTGGAACTATAATCAAGACTAATTCATGTGCACATGTTCTAACTCCAACATCAAAAAATTTGCCTGTTAAACTGATACTGTCTTCAACTTTCTCACAGGAGAAAGCTGAGGGGCAGGTACTGATCTCTTTTCTCTGGTGACCAGTGACAGGACCCAGGGAAAGGGCCTGAAGCTGTGTCAGGGGAACTTTAGCTTGGATATCAGGAAAAGGTTCTTCACCCAGAGGGTTGTTGGGCCCTGGAACAGGCTCCCCAGGGAAGTGGTCAAGGCAGCAAACACAGTTCAAAAAGTGTTTGGAAAATGTTCTCGGATACATGGTATGACTCTTCAGGCTGTGCTGTGCAGGGCCAGGATTTGGTCTTTCATGATCTTGGTGGGTGCCCTTCTAGCTCAGGATATGCTATGATTCTATGTAACAGTGACACACTGGAAATCTTTTCTTAAAGCAAATACCTGAACTCTGTGTATACATATAATCTTTTAAACCTTGTGTTTCAAAAAGTGGCAATATTATGCATTAAATCTACTTCCCTCTGAATGGCTTTTGATTTTTCATAATATGAAGAAGTTTTAGTGTTCTATTGTTGTATTTATGTTTAATTTTATGCCTTCTTTCCAATCTCAGGATTTTGTTCACTGTGTCAATCTGTCAGTTCACACATAAAGGTGTACTTTGTGAACCTGTAAAATTGCAAATTAAACCTCTGCAGTTTTTCAAATAATTACAGGCACTGTCTCTTTTTTCTGCTTTCTATTAGATCTGTTTTGTTTATTATTTGACACTTTTCACTTCAGTATTAGGACCCATAATGTTCCAACATACATTCCAGATTTTACTCAGTAATGATGCAGTAATTCTATCCATCAGTTTCTGTATCACAAAAGCTTCAAGCATCCAAAGAGATGCAGTAATTTTCCAAAGAAAGTATGCTTTACTAGAAGTTTTTATTTAATGTTTTACTCTTTGAAATCTAGAGCGCAGGATTTTATATTCCCAAAAAAGGGTTTCCAAATTTGTTTGTTAGAAAAAGTACCTCTTTTGGAAAGCACTTACATCCAGTTTCAGTCTAGGAAATTCTTAATTAAGTCTTCATTTTAAGCACATTTCAGAATTTATATGTGCCGAGAAAAGATTCAGTGATAACTCAGAATATTCTGGCATAACAGGATGGTCTAGCCAGGGCAATATAACCATGTAAGCAACTAGGCGGGCTGATTGCAGATAAGCATTTGCTCTTGACCTGAAGCAGATTAAAACAATTATGAGATTTTTATCTCAGTTAAGAATTTAATTCTGGCTGTTTACAAAAATGTTAGTTGTAATTGCTTCCATAGCTTTCACCTCCCGTTCAGTATCTGGATATGCTTTGCGTTGTGTGATTCAAGAATTTTGACTTGTTGCATTTGGTCTGTGTCACAAAAACAAAGAGTGGTGCTTTTCAACTGGGAGAAACCTTCCCAGAAAAAAATACACCAAGAACTACTTGTTCTGGTATAGTTACCTGGGAGGGAACACCACAATGATCTTGTTATGACTGGAACCCAAATTCTCAAATGAAGACTCCTTGCAAAGAAAGGCAGAAAAAATTCTGGAAAGGAAGGAAAGACAGAGCATGGCCAGCAGCAAGCTAGGTCTGCTGTAGTGCTTTTATGGCAGCATCCAACATGAGATGGATAGGACTCAGCTAGAAGCATGAGACGAAGCCATCAGAGCACAGTAACAGCTTGTGAAGAATTGCACAAATAAAAAATTTTACCATAGCTATTTCATGTTAAGGTTCATACACAAAACTGACTTAAAATTGAGATAAGCTGGACAAAAAAATCCTGACAGCCTTTTCAGTTCTGATATTTAATAACAGAATGTTGTTTATTTCATTGGCTAAATCTCTACTTCTCTTGTCTCTCACAGGAAAATGGTTGATTTTCTCAGTCTTTGACCAGCTCTTGAATTTTTTTAATTTTCTTGCTTTACGGTGCTCAAATAATTAAACTCAGAATCATGTTGTCTACAGCCATCCGGGATTCTGGGAGGCAGTTAATGAAAAATTGAGCAGTTTTGAGAGTGTCTTCAGTGAGCTTGGTCTCCAAAACAATTGGTCTCTTGTCCATAGGTTTTGGGGATAATATAAATTTTCCATGCTAAAAGAAGAAATATTTTTACAAGGTTGGCAGTTCCAAAAATTTGACCCACTTGAGCTATCACAAAGGGGTGTTGTTCAGTAATAACATTTGCAGTAAATAATGAAAATGTTATTTCCACTCTTTTTTTTTTATTCTTTTTTCTTTCGATATTTGAGACTATTTCGATATGAGAATTTAGGAATAGGACATTAAATAATAACATATAATCAGGGTGTTATTGCTTCATCTCCTATCAAAATTATCACGTTGGAAATTCTTAAGGGGTTCCACCTCTTACAAACAGATTTCTTTGAAAAATACCACAATTGAAATAGGCTGACCAATTTTAAAAGGCCTTGGCCTTTACTTGTACACAAATTCCAGCAGTGGAGGCCAAGAGGTATGAAGAATATTAGAAAGCAGAAAAAAAAAGCCAAAAAAGAAGTAGCTGCTGTCACAGAATCAGAATGCATTGTAGTTTGTGAAATCTGAAAGTATGGTTTTAACAGCACTATAGAAATAAATTATAATTATTTGGGGTAATCTGTGGAGATGTAAATAAAGAAAATTAGAATATATTAATAATGTCCTAGAAACATTGTACAAATTCCAGAGGAGTGATCTATCTCTAACACCTATCTAATCAAAACTACATCTACTGTATTTCTGAACAGAAATAGCAAGATCTCTAGTTGAAAATAATTAATTGGGAAAAATTTTTGCCAAAGTCCCTATTTTGGAGCAATTATGTCTAGCAGATCACTCAGGAATATAGGTGTAAACTTGCATTGGTAGGGGATATTTCAGTGTGTTCTTTTTTTTTTTTTTTAGTGGAGCAAAAGCCATCACACATATACTAAAGATTTTCATGACCTAAGAGGAAAAACCCTTTTGATGTGAGGCTATCTAAATTAGATGTAATTATTCTCTTTAGTGATTAATTAACAAAATAGTGTGAAAACACAAATTCCACTAAGAGAAGAGTGTTGTTCTTTTTTAACAGAAACAAGCCAGTAAGACCTTAGAATATTTAGTCTCCTTGGAAGCTGTAACAGTGTACAATTACAGCAAGTTCAGGAGTTGTAAGATTCACCAGCTAAGCTGACAGTAAAACGTGTTTGTTGGGCTTTAAAATAGTGTGCTAATGACCAACTTGGGTTTTAAGATACTGGTTGTTTAGGTTTTTTTTATGTCAAAGGTTTTAAAAGACGCAACAAGACACAACATTCTTGAAAACAATTTTCAGAATGCTACCTCCGTGTAAAGCGCAAGAAACAACCTACTTTGTAGGGATACAATTATATTTATGACCATCAGTTAATAGACAAGCATTGCTTTAAGTTTTCAGGTGTTTTAAAGGATGCAGTACTTGCTGCACATGTTGGTAAATGCTTCACAATAGTTTTTGTGATTATTCTGCATCTCTTGTACCTAATGGGACCGCTGTACCTCGTACTCTTAAGCAGCTGTCATGATAAGATCAGTTCCAACGCTTCCCAGCTGCTTTGTACTCTGCCTGCCTGGACAGGGAGTGCAGCAGAACTGAAATGAATGTCTGCATTAGCATTGCACTAGTCTGACTTGGCTACACCACAAAGCATGGATCTCTTTATTATTTTTGTTATGGGCAAAGGTAAAAAGTATTGATTTTAGGTGCCATGTTGTTATCAAAAAACCTTAAACAACATAGAAAAGTGTTTATTCTAAAATACTCCTTTCAAGATAAATTTGTTGGCCATTTGGATTATATTGATTGCTGGAGTTTCTTTTCCTAAAGACAAGTCCAGTTTAGGCAAGTATTTAAAAGCACAGACAGAAACTGTTGTCCCAAAACCCCAAATTCGTTGGGTTATTTTGAAGCTGCTAAACAGCAAATACACAGTTTTCTTAGTGTCTTATTTCAAAAAGGGAGAATTTACACTGTGGACAATTTAATGATTAAAAAAATAGATTGACTGTAATGGTATACATATCATTTGTCAAATTATTGCCACTGCCACTTGTTTTCCCTGCTGCAGAAATTACCCATTACAGAATATAAATAATGCCCTCACAGAGTTATTCTGACCATGGTAGCAATCTCCATACTGAATGCCAAATCAAGAGCAAATCATTAAATTAAGGTTAGTGTAAAAATGATGCAACGTGAAATTAACTCACAGTCTCATTGTTTACATTTTAGTCATCCATGAGGGTAAAAATTCTCTTTTCTTACTATATCTGCCAAGTCTATCTCTTAGTGTGCTAAAAAGAAGAAAAAGAGAAGACAACCCTAACTTTTTGCAATTTATTTCTATACCACATGTTTAAAATCAGCCTTTCTGAAAAATAACAACAAAAATTACAAAATGTTGAGAATCTCAACACTCAAGTGCTTTTTATGAACTTAAATTTTGTTTACATCATTCCCTTTGATTTGTTTTGTGGGATAGCTTAGAGTAAGCATGAAATCAAACAATGAAGATGATTAAAACAATATATTTCCTTCATGCATTGTTACAGGTAAAATGATATTTTGTGAGACAATAACTGCCCTCAAGTCATGAAAAATTCCAGTATACACCTAATTGCAATGCAAGGATCAAATGGAAACCAAAATTCAGCTCATAGTGTAAATATTTATATAACTTTCACTTAAGAAGACAAAATTCCCTTTCTTTAGGTTTCTATTTCATGAATGTTAACAAATGGCAACAAATATCTATTCCTTTTGAAAATTACAATCAATTTTCAAACACATGGATCTTGATATGACAAAAAAGGTCAGGAAATATGTTGGAAAATTTTCAAGATATGACAAGAACTTTAAATTGCTGATTCTGCTGAAAATAAATATTATCTTAGGTTCTCTGGAGAACACTGGCCATGACTGCATTCCCATGTCTCCAATTTTTAATGTAGAAGAGAGTGGCTCTCTTCCAAGTGGCTTAGATGAGGACCAAGTGGATTATGGCAGAGATATAAATTAAATACGTTAAATTTTACTTTAAAACGAGCAAACAAAAAAAGGACAAAAAACAAAAACAAAGAAAAAAAAACCAATTTTTTTTAAAAGAAACTTTGTCCACAAGTTAGAGATGTTCCAATTAAAGATTTTGAGGGCACAGTACCAATACATTCAGAGTTGTGTACCCAGTATAGGAAAATCATGGAAAAACTGGAAGGAGTTCAGGGGACACCATGGAGACTGTGAAGGTTGGAACACTTTTCGAGTGAGGAGAGGGTAGAGGAGCTGGGCTTTGTCAGCCAGGAGCAGAATGACTTTTGACAACATAACAACAGCCCTCAGTAACTTATTGTGAGTAACCAAGACATCACATCCATGCTCTTCATAAAAAACAAAGGATACAAGTGTACACGTGAATTGTTCAGAGTGGCTATGCTGAGAAGATTACTCCCCATGAGAAGTGCCAAGCCATGGCACAGATTGCCAAGGGACGTAGCACAGTGTCTCATTAGTTCAAGATTTTCAGGATACAACTGAATTCCAGCTGGTCCAAGCCCAGAGCAGACCCTGATATGAGCAGGACTTGAGACCAGAGGCTTCCTGAGAACCCTTCCTGCCTCAGCTATACAGTGAGTCCACTGAGCAAACAGGCATCTTTTCAAAGTATAAAGTACCCAGAAGCACAGGAAAAATACCATAAATTAAATCAGTCAGGGCAATTCTAGCAACAAAATACAAATAAGTTATGTAGATATTTCCTGCCTTTCTTAATCAAGTCCACAGCCTCTGAGTCTTTTGTCTTATAAGATTTCAAAGCAAGGCGAGTCTCTGTCTCCAGTAAGAGAGAAGAGGTGGCTCCTTTCAAAGGAGTATGCAATAGCCCTAGACATGAACCTTACTCTATTCACATTAATAGCTCTCTGGAGCTATTTCTTTGCACAAGCATTTCCTGATCTCATTAGCCATTATGTCTGTGGAACTAATTGAACAAGACTTATGGCCTTGCTTAAAGCTGATTTTTTTTTCCTCACAAAATGGTATGGTATCAATATCAAGAGTAATGTAATGCCAGTTGATTGATCTTTTCTGCAGAAGAAGGAATTATGTGGGAATCTAAGGAAAAAAAACCTCTCTCCAGTTCTTATTCAATAAAGCTTGAAATGGAGCCTGAGGAGGAGCAGATGAATTTATGCTGCTGCTATCTATAAACTTGCCATGAATAACAGGTGTTACTTGGAAGAGTGAACAGGAGGTGAAGTCTGATACAAGAGTGCTAATTACTCTCAACAGTGTTCAAATATAAACATTTTTAGTCTCCCTCTTTATCATGAATATAAAGGATTTCATAAATGTCTTAAACATGTTACTCAGATAAGTTTTCTATTTAGACTCTAATCTCTCCACATTTTTTTCCATTCATCTTTCCATTTAGTTCAGAAAACCCTTCAATATGTCATTGAATATGCTGGGACCAAATGCAAGAACATTGGGTTGATGTTCCCTGATTCCACTCAGGACAACCTAAATGTTAAGCTACATATCTAAGAACATTGTCCAAATTCTTCTCAAACACTGACAGGTAGGGACAGGGCCAAGAACCACTACTCTGGGGAATTTCTTCCTGTGCTAGGCCACCTTCTCAGGGAAGATATTTTCCAAATATCCTATCTGGACTACCCCTGGCACAGGCTTAAGACATCCCTCACCTCCTATCATGGGACAGCGGGGAAGCCCTCTTCTCTCCCCCTCACTAGAAAGTTGTAGGCAACAAAGATGTGATCCCTCAATTTCCTCTAAGCTGAACAAACTTGTATCGTCAACCTCTACTCCTAAATTAGACCTAGCCTTTTCTCCATCTTCCTTGACATCTTTTGGAGACAATATTTTTATACCCTTATATCATGGAGCCCAAAATAGCACGCACACACTAGAGGTGAGGCTGCACCAGTGCTGTATGTAGTGGGGCAGTCACACCTTTCCACCAGGGAGCTGTACTGTGCCTAATGCATCCCAGGTTTCTGACAGCTTGTTTGGCTGCCAGGGCACATTGTTGACTCATTTTGAGCTCACCATCAACCTCATCCCCCAGATCTCTTCCCACAGGGCTGCACTCCAGCCACTCATCCCCCAGTCTACATATCTACATCCAGGGTTACACTTTCCCAGGTGCAGAATCTGATATTTGTCCCTAATTCATGAAGGTGTAGATATGCTCACATATAACCTCAAACACCTGTGTAAACAGTTTGTAGTGCCATGTACCAAAGAACTTTATATCTCTTACATCAAAACATTTTTTTTTAGAAAACAGATCTCACCCATCATCCTTTCCAACAGCTCACCCCATTAATTTTTCCCCATTTTACAGAGCTAGCTTTCCCCCATTTTACAGATCTAGTTTTTGGTAGCAGCTGAAAGACAAACAAAACACTATAAAAATAAAGGAATAAGGTTAGGAAATTGTACCAAAATTACTCCATTTTTTATACAAATGAATGATAGATGAGGATTACCATTTTCTGTTATACCATTCTACTTCAAACAGGAATGTGAGAAAAGCATTAGAGCTTCTGCAGGGAGGAATCTTGGACTATTTCATTCAAGGAAGGCAAAAAATGCAGGAGGATATGATGTATGCATGAAAAAACTACAGGTAGGCTAGCAAAAGTGATACAAATATTTCTAATTACTCTTTCAGATGATGAAAAATAAACATTGCACTTAGTGCAGCCCTCTGGGTTTTCCTCCTTGTCTTAATCTAGCCTATAATTAACAGGAAGAATATTTTCTGCCATCCAGAGATCTTTGTAGCAACAACAAAAATAAAATGTTAATGTTTATAAATTATTTAAAAATCACTGTTTCTACTAGATACTGGTAACTGGCAAGAATCAGGAAAAAAATTTAAATTTTCCAAATATGATAACATCAGATACCATTCAAGATAAAATCTGTGGTTTTATGTTTTCTATTAGTTTCCTATGCCACTAAGCAATTTCAGAAAATCTCTATTACAGACAATTAGAGGCTAAAATCACCTGAAAGAGTCTCCTTTCTAACTCCAGTTCCATTTTAACTCCTGAAGAATCATAATTGAAAAGCATTGAAATCCTTTCAAAAACATTAGTTTGTTGAAAATGCTTTGTTTCATTTGGATTTTATTTTTATTTTAGTGTCTGCCTCCTTATTTCTGATCTGTAGTATAGGGCACCTTCCATTTCTTTAACAGTATATAGCTTCACATATCTGCCTCAATTATATGCACTCAATTGACTAGCTTCAGAAAGCTAGCTATGAAAAGTCTTTAAATTTCAAATTTCAGTCCTTATATTTCAACAGCTTTCATACTTGTGTACAATTTTACATTTTTCTAAACAATGGGAAGGCACTTTTTATGGGGTCGAATATGTTTGATTAGAACAATATCTCAGCTTTTGATTAAAAATAGCTACAGTATTATTCTTAAACAAATTCTCATTGTTTTATATGTATGTGTATGTATATATGTGTATAAATTTATCAATATCTTGCATAGTTTCATTCTTTGGATGATTATCTCTCATTTTCAAATTCAATTACATCAGAAACTTATCAGTACATATTCAAGTTCCAGCACAATGGGCCTATGTATTATTTAAAGTTCCCAAACACTGAAAATATTAATTATCTGTTGCTGTTATTTGTTCCAAAACTTCACATTGTAAAATTAAAAATCTTAGAATGTAATAAGATATTGTAATCTATCACAAATTTGCTATATTGTAACAGAAGACATGAAGAATGCTATTGTTTAAAAAGTGTGGCATTTTCTTGTAAAATCTTCAAGAAACAGTAATAAAAAAAAACAAGCAAGGGAAGTGTATGGGAAAAATGTGGTTGATATTGATATTGCTTATTTCTGCACACTGAATTGTAAAAAAGTGTTCAAGAACTGTTCTTCTTTGAAAAAATATGACCTACTGTAATACTGCCACAGTCAGATAGACCTTTAGTGAACTTTTGAGCAAATAATCATCATGTGAGTTGAAAGTGCCTAAGGTCAGTTTTAACTGAAGCACCAAATTTCTGTAGAATTTCAAGTGAGGTTAGAAGAATAAACTCAGAATACAAATACTGTAACTGACGCCTCTCAGCTAGTTCTACTCTTTTTTTCCTTCCCCTCTCCTGCCCTTCTATCTTTCTCTTTATTCTTTTCCCTATTTCAGATATACATATTTAGGTTGCACAGTGGCAGGTTTCCAGGCAAAGAAGAAACTCAAGGGGGAAAATTTATTCATCAATTAATTGCAGTAGGAATACTATATAGTACCTGTTCTTAAATTCAAAGTCAAGAAAGTCTTTATCTGTGAGGAGAAAAAGAAAAATATGCTGAGCATGCCTCTCCATGTTAATTAGCTTGGTTACATCTACAACCTTGCATATTTGTATGCTCACCTTGTCATTCTGTAGCATCTGAACCCCTGATATTGAACAGCAGGTGAAGGGGGAAAGTATAAAAGAAAGTTAAATCAAAGATAGAATTGAGGGTCTTGTAGTGATGGCACTAGGAAAACAGGAGATCTAAAGTCAGTTCTTGATTTCACTGTGTATGCACTGAAGAGCAAGTCTCATTTCCTTCTGCTAATCTTTCTCCTTAAAACAATGATGATATTTTATTCAAACTTTTTTTTCTTTTTTCAAACTTTTTTTCTTTTAGTCAGTTTTTCATTTAGTCTATGAACTTTTGTGGCAGAGAGATGTGTCTTACTGGAGGTTTATGAGGAACTGAGCACAAAGGGACTTGTCAGCTGAGAATTCTCAGCTCTAGCAGAACACTGAAAAGCAATAACAGGAAAAGCACAATAAAGATGTTTTTACTTCAAGTATCAAGTACAGACAGGTATCATACCACTGAATTTAAATAGGCAACTGAAGGCAGATAGTAATCAACACAACAGTAACCATTTATCTTTCAGAGAGCTTTAGAATAGAGAAAGTGATAGAAAGACCTCACAGCTATTACATATTTCTGATTTTATTTCCTAAGCCTGAATGTCAGTGGTTAATGAATTGCATTTTGATTGTAGTTATGTGATGAATTTCAAATTTCCAAGTTTCTGTTTTTCCCTTTCCTATAGGTATTGATGTGTGTATATATATGCATACATACATACAAATTCATATGTTATATACATGGTGTATCTATATTCATATTTAACACTGAAGTATGTTTCTGTCTAGAACAAGTGGCATCTTCTCTTAATTTCTTAATGAGGACATATTAGATGTGATGGGATTAAAGTGGTCGATTTGATTAGTCCACCTGCAGTTGCTGAATGTGTTGAAAGGTCAGCAAATTCATAACTGCATTTGAGCTTTACTTTTGAGGTCTATTAAATAATTTCAGTGGGACAAAGCTTTAGACTGACTCATTGTGAAAGAAAGACATGGTGCATTAGGAGTAGCCTGAAAAATGCCAAATGCTCGTTTCTTTTATAGCTGATAAAAGTTAAAAGACAGAAACAAATTATCCAGGCCTTCTAGAAAAGGAGAAAATATGCCAGCACAGTACTGCTGCATGACAAATGGTTATTCTATAGGCAGCTTGATGAGGACAGCTTCATAGGCAGAATAGGGTTAATAAAGTGGAAGTGTTATATGGCTACAGCTGCTCTTAAATTTTGTAAGGTACCTACAAGGTAATTTCAGCGTAAAAACAAATAGGTCTTATAAAAATTATCTGTTAAAAATTTAATTGTGTTAAACTTACTGACTCAGAAATATGAAACTTTCATATGAAAAGTGCTTTTAAACTTTGATTTTTCTGTAATTCAATATTTGGTAGTAAAGGAATGACCTTATTAATAAAATTAATTCTGCTTTGGCAGATTTTTCTAGTTTTATGAAGCTTGGGAGTATAGACCCAAAACTGAACAGAAAGAACTATTTCTAATCAGAAGCCAGCTCTAGTATTGAGACTGAGTTTGCAGTTTCCAATTGTGAATTTTGTTTAATTTTGGTTTGTCCCTTCAGGAAACGCAGCTGATAATATGCTCATGTTGTGAACAGTGGCCTACATGCTTAACATGGTACATGAAAATTCCCTTTCATATCAAGTTCAGCCTGTTCAGATCTGTGCGAATAAACACATGAATAGCACTTACAGGAGAAAAAATATAAGTCATAAAGCACCGAAAAGTTAATTAATTTTCACATAATTTTGTCTAAAGAAAAAAATATTATTACAGTATTCATTCTGCTAAAGCCTCTATTGGGGTTTAAGCAGGGTTCAAAGTTTTTGTGCTGTACCTTGTTATCCTGAGCAAGATATCCTGAGTATCTGAATTGCTGACAGAAAATGAACTGCATGACCCCGAAGGTCACCGGCCAATTGCTGTGCTGTTTTTTAAAAAATCCTTCTCAGTTTGGTCTCCATTTTTTGAGCAGATCTTGGGAAATGTCAGTTCAGACCTGTTTTAGGTACAATCCCCAGTACTGGGTTGGGAATAATTCCCAATGGTCTGCACAGGCAGGCCTGTAAAGACATGTCTTGAGCAAGCCAGGTTAATCCAAAACAAAATACTTTATTTTCCCAAATACTTTTTTGCTTTTTTTATAAAAATTGAAGGACAATGTGAATCAATCTCTTTGATATTTTTGCAACTTTTTTTTACTTTTTCAAGTTTTTAGTGGTTTCTTCCCCCTAATTTAATCAGTCCTGTAAATAGACATATTTGTAATGCTGTTGTTGTTTACAAATCATTGATTTTCACTAGAGCTTTTCTTCATCTCCAAAACCCTTCTGTTTAGTTTACCAGAATGCAATTTTTTTCCTTAACCAACTTGAAATACTCCTTCTGCTTCTCTTTCCACTCGCCTAGAGTGTTTTTATACTAAAACTTTATTAAATATACTTTGTGATAAACATTTTAATGGAAATATAAATATATTTACCCCAACAGTACTTTGATTGGAATACTATTCTCAAAAGCTTTCATTTTACTGTTTAAAAGCTGAAAGCCAGGTTCCCAGTTGAAGTAAATGTTGCACCCTGATAAAACAAAAGTTACAGTACTCAACCCAGATCAGGTGGTGTTCTGAACTCTCCTGTTGCAGTCCCAGATCCCCATTAACACTGTCCTCTCCTCCCTTTCTCCTGAATTATGGGATTTCAACTCCTGGAGAGCCTGGATTTCCTGGAAAGAACATTAGCCTACTTCAACAGAGCAAGAGAGAGACATATAAGAAGTGCAGCAAAGAACTGATTTATTAAAAAACTTGTGTAACAAACTTAGAGAAACAACATACTTGGTGGTGCAGAAGTTTTAATAAACTGCAGAAATAGTCCCATGTCCTCCTGCAAACTGGGTAGCACCTGGCAGAAAAGTGGAGAAGTACTTGATTTGGCTCTATCCAGACATCTCCAGGATTGTAGAATTTGGCGTTGTCAACGAGATTTTTAAACAGTGGGCTTTGGCAAGGTTACAATTTGAGATCCTACTATTACACAAGCAAGTCTGCATTGTGCTCTAGAAAGCATTTTCTTTTTCCAAAAATGTTTATCATCTCTTCCTGTCTCACACAAAGAGCATTGAGTTGAAAAAGGATGATAGAAAGCCTAGAGTATGACAGTTTAACAGAAGCCTTGGAAGGAAGTCATAGGATAATTTAATAGTTGCTTTCTTTAATGGGTTTTGTAGAAAATATCTGCTATTTTATTTATATTTTTAACACTGAATAAGCTTTTTTTCTGTCTTGAAAACTGTCTCTGAGAACTTCCAAGGTTGAAATATTTTAAGGAGAAATAAATAATAATAAAACTCCAGTAGGTATCAGGGATACTCAGTATGGAAGATAAGACAAAAGTCCAAAAATTATAATCTGTTGAACAGTCAATCCTAAAATAACAAGAAGAAAGCTTCTATAAAATTTTTAATGAAGAATTCACAGAATAGCTCTGGGAACTTCTTCAAAATTACCCAACAGAAAAAAAGAAAAAAAAGAAAAAAAACAAATAAACAAAAAAATCACCAAACCAAAACCCAAAAAAAACACCAAACAAAAAAGTGGTACATTCTCAAAAATTTTGTCATATAATCCATTTTAACATGCAGTGACCACATGTACAGGGCAGGGGGAGGATAGAGAATTGCAGGTAGGTGAGGAGGGGAAAAGGAGGACGACACTGTCCAGTAATCCAAGAATCATCTGTAATATGGGAGAAACATGTGGCCTGCTTCAGAATAGAGGACCTAAATAAGAGGCATCCACATCCTAACTTCATACTTCAAGCTCTCAAATGCCTGCGATTGTAAGGCCAGCTTGTCTTTTCCAAATGGCCTCCAGTGTCTACACATTCCAGACTCCAAGTCTGGAAACACTGTAAAAGAATGGTTGTTTGGTTTTAGGGTGAGTTTGTTTGCTTTTTTAATTTGATTTTTCAAAAATAAATCAAAGCCACTTCTCTGCTAAGAGGGTGAACAAGAAAACTCCAGAAAGCGCCGAGCACCCAGTGGAAAAAAAGGAAGTCATAAGTCAGGAAAAAGTTAAGCTTAACTGCTTAGGGTAATTACAATGGAGAGAAGTCATAGATACAGGCAAGTTCTCTCAGCTATAGACACACTTTATGTAGTACTGCTCTGCTTAGGGACAACTGGTTTGTGCTGGGTTGAAAACTGAGCTTTTGTCCCATCTGTGGCAGTGCTGCGGAGGGGAGGGAGCAGCAGAGGTGCAAGAAGGAGCAGGCTGAGGAGTGGAATGGAACAGAGCCAGAGCTGAGTGTGAGGTAGCAAATGTTAAACAAAACCCAAATATCTTAATAAAGTTTCACTCCAGCAATCAATTCAAGGCAATGTCTGGAAATTGAAGGGAAAGGGGATAGAGTGGGAGGGAGGACAGAAGGATCAAAGGAAGGAAAAAATAAAATCTTCCTCTGTCTTTTCTGGGACCTTAGTGGAGTCCTTTCAGGGACACATCATTTACATACCAGACCAAGGATCAGTCCAACATCCTATACTAGAAAAGAACCAATTCTAAATGCTTTGTAGAAAGTCAATAGCAGAATAGATTGTATCTCCAAATGTCTCATTTATTCTCCACACCTCTCTGTGGCAAAGCTATTTTCATCACTTGAAGCCAATATCTTCCCCAAAAATAAAGAGGTTAGAAACAAAGATGGTAAAATAAATTGGATTTTAATACTGAGATTACAAAATGCATTTGAATCATTAGAAGCTTTTTTAAAGAAAGGTGATAATTTTAAGAAAGCATAGAATTACATAAGCAGTTTCAAGAAAAAGAAATCATTACAAAATTTATGTGACTGCTGACAGGACTGAATTTACAGAATAAATCTATCATTCCAAAAAAAAGGACATACATTTCTTTGTGACACCCAGTCATCTGAGCAAGTGAAGTGGTCAACAATTTCCATGTCAGATCAATCTCTTCAAACTCACTTTAATTTTTCGCCATCCCATGGAGAGTTTACAGCGATGGTTTGGATGCTGGCTAAGGCCTAGGACGCTGATGCTTTACACAAGCAGCATGTGAAGAATCTCTCTGAAGTTCCACTGTTGTTTCTCATTATACACTTCCCTCTGAATATGGTCTTATGTCTTTAAGAGCAGAAAACATGGGCATTATCAGGTTTCTTCTAAATTTTCTTTTTTTTGTGAGATGATGACATTTTCTCAGGTAAATTAAAATGCTGTGACTACCTGAAATTATCTAGATTCTCTGTTTTGGACCATTGCATCAAGTTTGTAGTATCAAATTTCTAGTTTTAAGTATTCTCCAAGTCATAATGCATCTGGTTCTGCCCTACATATTTGTATTTCTCCCTTTTTTACTGTATGTTGGAACCTCAAATTCTGCACTAACTGGGAACTGGAACAGAGCAAATATTAATTAATACCTGATATTTAAGTCAGCTTGATAAATAAAACAAATATTACAGATTATATTTGGCTGGTTGAAAAACATGTAAGTTCACTGATAATAGTCCTAGACTAATAGTTTGTGCAACCATGAGGGTTTGGAAACATTTTTTACCTGACCTTCCTTCAAATGAGAAGACCCACAGGCTCCTGGTTTGGCCCACGGACTGATCCACCTATCTGCAATCTTTTTGTTAATACACTTTTTGAGATACAAAGGCATGCAATGTTGCATTTTTAACAAAATAAATCAAAGCCTATCACCATTAACGTCTCTGTCCTTACTCACTTGGCGCATAGAGATGATAAAATGTTGCATGTTCTGTTAATGCTGAGGGTGCTAAAGAACCTCTGACACTATGATATCAAGTTAAACAGGAGTAGGTAAAGGTTTTCCCTCCACTGGAAAATACTGAAATGTCAAAACCTTAAATAGTATGAAGTGGAATGACCCACAGACTTCACAAAGTTTTCATGAAAAACAAAAACTCAGAATAAATCTGTAAGTCCACAATTTGGCTTATCTATATGTGCACAAGCAAATATTCAGGTGTGGGTTCTACAGAACTGCTGAGATGAAAGAGAAGAATCCTTAAACAATTGTTTCTTTCCAATCCAATTTTATTTGTTTGGTTTTGTTTGTTTGTTTTTTGTGTTGAAAACTGTCAGATTGAGACTAGCCAAAAAATACTAAACAAATTAAAAAAACAAACTAAAACCCGAAACCAAATTACGGCAAAAAGGGCTGCATTGTAAAACAAGCAGGTTTTCTTTGTTTGTTTCTTTGTTTCTTTGAGACACAAAATGTACTTTTAATGCTTTAAGCTCTCCTAACAAAAGAAGCCATGCTGTAAGACACTTGATTTAGAGCATAAATCTTTCTGAAAAAGGCTTATATTGCAGGTGAAACAATGTTCTACCAATTCATATTTTAAGGGCAAACTGTAGGTGACCTCTGGAGTCTTAGTCAGCACCAGAACTCTCAACACAGCAAGAACAAACCAGCACCTGCAGTCCTCTCAGCCAGGTGCTCCCTTTGGCCACTTCCAAACTGACCTGAAGCTGTAGGCTGGAGACTTCTTTTCTTTACCAAAGCACAGGGATACAAGATTTGATAAACACCTATCTGACCTATACGCCTGAATCTTCCTTTCTATGAAAATCACATTATGGGAGGAAGGGAGAAGAGGACAACTACTGACAGGGCACTCCTGGAGCCCTGGTTTGTTATGTTCCTGTACTCCTGGAAAGACCTGCTTATATCTGGTGCCATAAATGCCGGCAGTGAGTGCACACGCACATAAACACAGAGAACCAAAAGGATTTTTCTCCTAAATCAAATCTCATACCTTTGGTCTGAGGGTCAATACTAAATTGGTGTATTAAGTCTTTAATTTAGCAGGAATCATACAAGGAAAAATAATCCAAACAAACAGAACAAAAGAGCAAACAGATCCCATTTTACAGTGAGGGTAGTCATACAATAGGAGAGGTGTCCAGAGATGTTGTGTGAAGCTTCATCCTTGGACTTTTTCAAAACCTAGCTGGATATAGCCCTGGGCAGCCTGCACTAGAAGACCCTGCTTTGCACAAAGGTATGCATTCGTTACCTGGAGCAGAAGCTTCATGTACTCATTGTCTTGTAGGATGGATTCTTTTGATCTTTATTTTACAGTTGTGTTTCTTAACACAAATTCAGAAGATGCATAGACTCATTTTCTTCCTCTACTTACTTTGCTGATCACAGTAACTTCTTAGAAAGAAGCCCTTCTGGCAAACCTGAGTGGAAAATATATAAGTTGTGCACAAGAAACTATTAACAGTAAATTAAACATATTTTTTGGTGGAAATCAGGATAATTTCAGAACCAATAATGGTTTCCCTTGGTCAAGAAGGGGGGAAAAAGCAAAATGTTCTAACAGATGACTGACTAAAGGATTCTGCTTTTAAGCAATCTTTGCAACCCGTGATAATCTTTCATAGAAGCAGAGTCGAATAAGACAATGCAGTTAAATGACAGACTGACCCAAGGTGCATAATAAGGGGACCATTTACAACTAACTCCACCAACCTGATTAGGATTAATTTAGCAGACTTTGTGCTTGATTTCTTTCTTGGTTTTTTTTTGTTTTGTTTTTTTTTCTGCTGTTTTTCTCTTACTCATTAGGATAGTGAACAGTCTTCCTCCCAGAGATCCCTCCTAAATCATGTTGCTGATTTTTCACCAAATATTTAATAAAACCAAACCAGAGAAAACAAAATGTACCAAATGTATATACTTTCTGTAATTTATTCCAGAGAAAGATTGGTACTGATATATGAGCATCAAACTCCTTTCTGTAATGTACATTCCAAGTTTTCCCATGAGAACATGCAACTGTTGGAGAGACATTGGGCACACATACAAGTACCTACAGGTGCATCCTCTCTGCAG
>NW_005054302.1:8532224-8548790 GCF_000277835.1 Geospiza fortis | reverse complement strand
TCCTAAATTAATTTCTTCCACAGCTCTCTCTAATTTGGAACAGTGAAGGACTTGTTATTCTTTCAGTTTTCCAGATAATTCCTTAAAAACTGCATGAAGTGCCTTAATCTGAGAAGATGGAAAATGATCCCAGTAATAATTACATGTTTTATCTCCTTATTAGGTACAATGGACAAACCAATGACCTTCAACCCTTTTCATATCTTTAATCATCAAGCAAATAATAAGGTCTGTCTCTTTTTACATCTATAATGCTGGACACCTTACTGCTACATGAATGAAACCTGAAGTAATATTGAGTCCTGTAGAAAGCTAGAGCTTTTTTTGGAAGTGCTGTAAAAATTATTTGCAATTGAAGACTAGGGAAAAATAAGAAAAACTAATCAAATATAGGCTTCCCAGATCTTTTTACTTGCTATGAGTGGGACCTTGACAACAGCCTCTGGTGCTAAAATCAGCAGTCTTTCAGACAAACCATGCAGAGTTCTGCAATGATTTAAAGACTTTAGATTAGTATCAGGATCCATTCCAGCTAAAACATAGACTTTTAGCTTGTCCACAGACTTAATTTAAAGTATTTGGATGTGTTGAACCTGGAAAACAGTTTTTCTCACAGGGGACAATTCTACCCTGAAGGATTTTGTTTTATTGGCTGGAAACAGAAGAGAGAAAGAACAAGACTTATTCCAGAAGTTTTCGCTTGCTATACTGACTTTTAAACTGAAAATAAAAGATGAATAGCTGAATTATTCCTGCCTTTTTCAACCAAGTAACAGATAATTTCAGTGTTTTAGAAGAGATGAGAATACCCAAGAGGGACCGCTTCACAGGTTTAGTAAGTTTGATATTATACATGCTTCACAGTGGTGACAGATCTATTCTTGCTTTATTGTGCATATCAACTTTGTAAGAAGCTCCTTTTGCCTCAGAAACAGTGGTGGATGATGTTCATAATCTCTCTGTACAATTACTGCAGAAAGAAGGAGGTGTCCAGGGCATTTTGCCATATGGTGGAATTTCTCAATACCTATCTAATATGTAGAGATCTTAAGATGTGAAATTTAATTAAACACACAAATTTGGAGAACTGATTGAAATAGATTCCTCTCCACACATTTATATATACTCTGTGAGTAATCAAAGACCAGCTAAAATATGTACACCGGTAAAGCTCTAAGATGTGGAGTCACAGAATCACACATTCACAGAATAAGCTGAGTTGGATCATCCTCAAGGATCATCAAGCCCAATTCCTTGCCCTGCACAGCGCCATCCCCAAGTGGTGCCTGAGAGTGTTGTCCAAATGCTTCTTGAACTCTGTCGGGCTTCCCTGTGGAGCCTGTTCCAGTGCCCAGCCATCCTCTGGGTGAAGAACCTTTTCCTGATATCCAGCCTAAACCTCCCCTGACACAGCTTCAGGCCATTCCCTCGGGTCCTGTCACTAGGCACCACGGGAAAAAGATCAATGCCTGCCCCTCCTCTTCCCCTCAGGAGGAATTTGTAACTGCAATGAGATCTCCTCTCACTCTCCTCTTCTCCAAGCTGAACAGATCAAATGACCTCAGCCACTCCCCATACAGCTTCCCCTCAAGGCCCTTCATCATCTTCATTGCCTTCCTTTGGACGCACTTTAATAGCTTTATATCTTTCTTGTATTATTGTGGCACCCAGAACTGCCCCCAGCACTGGAGGTGAGGCTGTCCCGGAGCAGAGCGGAGCAGTACAACCCCCTCCCTCGCCCAACTGGCCATGCTGTTCCTGATGCCCCCAGGACAGGGTTGGCCTTCCTGGATGCCAGGGCGCTGCTGGCTCATGTTCAGCTTGTCATTGACCAGGACCCCCAGGTTCCTTTCCATGGTGCTTCTTTCCAGCATCTCATTCCTCAGGTTGCATACCCATGGCTGTCCCATCCCAGATGCAGAATTCGGCACGCTTTTCACCTTGTCACCCTGTTTCCACTGGGCATATTCCTTCTTTTTTCACCTATTTCCTAGAGAAGATTCCTGTTCAGCCAAAATGGCCTTCTACCTCACCTTCTTGACTTCCAACATTTGGGAATTGCCTGCTCCTGTGCCCTTAGGAGTTGATTAGGACATGACCAGCACTAATGGATCCTGGTACCTGCAAAATCATTTTCCAAAGGGACCTTACTCCATAATTCTCCAAGCAGGGTGAAGTCTGTTCTCCTCGTGTCCAGAGCTGAGATTTTCCTGGCACTTCAGTCAGCAGAGATTTTAAACTCAATTGCTCCACCATCTCTGTGGCCAAGACATCCACCAGTCTCCACTTTGCCTATGTGGTCCTCTGTGCTGACAAGCACCAGATCAAAGTGGACCTTTTCCTGAGTCAAGTCCCTTAATATATGTTCCATAAAGCTGTAATCTGTGTTTTTTAAGAATATTCTGCCCCAGGCTGTGCCATCTGAGTGATGATCCTAGATCATTTCTGATAAGTTGAAGTCCCCAATAAGGACAAGGACAGGTAACATGGAAGTGTCCCTTAGTACCTCAAAAAATAGTTTGTCAGGGTCATTGTCCTTTCTAGGCAGTCTATAGAAGATTCCCATGGTGATCATCCACACTATTTGTTTACCCCTTGATTCTTATCCAGAGACTCTCAACTGTGCCGTTGCCACATGTGAGCTCCATACATTCTAACCTTATATTCCATACAGTGCCTCCCCTCCACCTTTTCTGCCCCACCTATCTCTCCTGAAGAGTGTGTAACTGTCCAACAGGGCACTCCACTCACAGGACTCATCTCAACAGGTTCACGTATGCCAATGATGTCAAGTCTCTGGAGCTGGGCCGCAGCTTCGGGCACCTCTTGTTTGTTCCTCATGCTGCAGGCATTAGTGTAGAAATATTGCAGGTGTTCTATATCATAGCCAGCACCTCCTGAACCATAATGAGGAAGTGCTGGTTTCCTCAAGTTTTGATACACTGTCCCCTTGCTCATCACTGGCCAGCCTGATTTTGTCCCTTTCCCCCTTCCAAGCTAGTTTAAAGCTCTGTCAACAGGTCCCACCAGCAGTCCTGTGCTAGAACTCTTTTTCCCTGCTTCAATAGGTGCAACCTATCAAGTGTCAGTGGAACACGTGTTGAGTAGATCATCCCATGGTCAACAAACCCAAAATTTTTCTGCTGACAGCAACCTCAGAGCCACGCATTGACCTGGTTAGTGGATCTCCCTATTCCAATAAATATTGTTTCTTGTTACAGGAAGAATCAAGGAAATTGCTTCCTGCGCTCTTGATCCCTCTACCAATTGTTCCAGAGCCCTGAAGTGTCTTTTGATTACCTTTGGACTTCTCTTTGTTATTTTGTCACTGCCAGCTTGAACAACCAACAACGAATAGTAATCAGATTCCTGAGGGAAAGGAAAAAAATCTTTAGCAAAAGCAGGCCATTTCCAACAATAAAACAATGTCACAGACACACCACCATAGTTTTCCTATGAGGGAATGAGTGGAACCAGGATGCCATGGGTAATAATGGGAAAACCTATCCATATGATAGCTATCCAGTAAACTGGGTATTTTCAAGTGTTTCTGTCATTCTGAAGATTGCAATCTTACCAAATATACAGAAATTTAAAAAAAACAAATTAAAAGCATTCACAGTAATTTCAAAGGAATAAGTAAATCCCTGTGATAGCTTAATTTGAAAATTGATACCTTGCACGGTTTTGCAGAAACCTGTCAGTACATGTTGCCTCACATCCATATATATCTGATTTTTAGGAGAGTTAATCATTACATCCCCCACCAAAGTCATAATCCTTCATTTGTGGTTGCACAGTTATTTAACATCGTAACAAATCATATTATTACAGTGTATTACAAATCTAAGTGAGAAATAAGTGGCCAGAGATGGGATTTCTTAAAGGAAGAAAACAGTCTTTAAAGACCAGTGGCAAGGAAGAAGAGGTATGAAACAGGCTGAGAAAGTGTAGTTAGAATTGTCAGCTTTTTTCTCCAGGTGTCACTGATTCATTTTCCTTGTAGATTTCTCTGGAATTTACCTGTTTTTCTTGTTCCTAATCCCACAAAAGGCTGAGAATCCTACTGATTTTCCAGTTTTACCTCTTTTCCAATGATCTGCAAGTGATGGCAGCTAGTTTGACATAAAAAAAAAGCTCCTGCAGAACTGTTTGTTTGATGTTGTTTGCATACATTTCTTTATTTTGTGAATACTTTTACTTCTGAGAGTACTAATAAGCAGGCATCAAACACAGTTCCCACTAAGTACCTGGTTAAGCTCACACTGACTTCAGTGAAGTCATACCTTCCTAACTGTGGATGACAGTCTTTCATCCATGCAGAAAGAATAGTCTGAGAACACCATGTGAGCATCAAACCTTTTCTTTCCCTGTGTCAGGATCCAACCTATTGATGTGAACAAAGGGTTGAATAATGCCCTCTCAGACCTTTTTTTGGTTGGATGACTTAAAGAGCCAGAGGCTGTCCATCCACAAATAGCAATTCTGCTGTGCACAAATCTGAAGAATTTCTGTCAATTTTGTAAAGGCCAGCACAGAGCTTTAAAATCATAATATCATATGCAGAGCCCCTTGTATACCTATTAATTTGATTACTTAGGTGATCCCACATAACATTCTGACACCATTACTGCCTTGTTAATATAAATCTAGAGGGCAAAACAGATCCTCAACTTATTTAATACATGACAGATATTTTTACCAATTGGCATAAAGTCTCAGAGCTGACAATTTTAGAAATTAACTGTAGAGATCAACGTACCAAAGAGAATGGTCCTGTGTTGGGTACTTTCCCTCATCTGGCCCTTTCCATGTGTGTCTTTTCAATTGTGTTGTGACTCACATGCTTATTGTGAGTTCTTTGTTGAGGAAACTACCTTCTGCAGGTCCATTATTCTCAGGGCTTTGTTTTGGCTTAGTTTTTATTTTATGAGAGTAGGACACTACCAAAAAGAATGTTTTTGAAAACTGCTAAGTGTGAGTTGTTTTGTGTACTGAATCAAAAAACAATGTTAAAAAATCGAACCAAAATAAAACAAAAGAAACTCCAACCAAAACAGAAGAACAGAAATCTGTTTAAAAAGATGACAAGTCAAATCTAGAATGGAGAAAATGGGGAATCAACTCAGTGCAACATCTGCTTCAGGATAAACCAGTAAAATTTAATTCATTTTCATATAGCATTATTCAAACAAACCTCTCAAAACATTTTATACAAAAAGATAAAATGACAAGATAACTTGTTACAGAAGAGGTTATTGCAACTGTCTCATAGACAACAAATGAAGGAAACTGGGTGCAGCAACAGACTGGTCCAGGGATAAAAGGATGCTTATTTAAAAGAGGGGAAAAGTATTATCCTTGTACAATATAACAGAAAAAAGAGATTAATAGTAACAATATGAAGGAAGATGATGTTGAATTCAATGATGGGGATGAGGATGAGGATAAGAAATTTTCTCCTGGTATAAAAACTTGCATCTGTTATACATATGTAGTAACAAAATTTCCTGGCCTTGAAGAATACGCAAATTCATTTTGCAGATGGAAAAACCTAGACTAAAAAACACTCTAATAGGCCTGTTTTAGGAACAGAGGCAGCCTCCTACTCCCAGCAGCTGGAGGATGAGATATGAGACTGCCAGTACATGCCAGGACAAGAAGAAAAAATCCTTCTCTGTTATTTTGGCATATCCAGTACTGCTTTCCCATTTTTTAGTGTAATAGTGTATGGTACTTTTCAGCAGGTCCATGAGCTAGAATTTCAGTTTGAGTGCTTGAATTATTTATTAGAAGTACAATTTTTGCCTTGCTCTGTCATCTCTGAAGATCACAAAACAAGTCAGCATCAGTCACATAGATGTGACTCAGGAGTTGTCTCAGGGCTGAGCTCCAGGTGCCTGGCAGATGACATCAATTCAGAGAAGAAAGGGACAAGAAGAGGGCCTGGGAAAGCCAACCCCCATTCCAATTTTGATCACACAATAGCATACAAGGACTGTTTAATGATTTGACAGTAGAAGATAGAAGTACTCATGTTCTCTGGGAATGAAAGCAAAGGAAAGGAATGCTAGTTTTGGAAGACTGTATTTTCACAGAGAAGGGAAACAATAGAGAATTAAGTTATGGAAAAGAAGATGAATGCAAAATATTGGAGTAAAGCATGATTTTTTAAAATTGTTTATGTGCTAAATTATTTTTGACAGACAGTTGGACACCCAATATCTGTGCAAGTAGGCAAGACATTAGCACTATGCCTATGTATTGTCTGCCTTTGGAGGACTAGGAGAGTACAAATTCTTCATTTTAATCTGTGTATTTTCTCTAGAATTCAGCTTCCATGGTTTTACCCTATTTCCTCGCGCATTCATCTTGCTTTGTACCATAAATAATGCATTCATGGCTTGCCATCTAGCAATTTGTTGGCATCTGAGACATTCTTGCAGAGGTGTGAACTTCCACACATAGTTGTACATTTTGAAGAATATGGATATTTTCCTATGATTGAGAAATATGGCAGTACTGACAGGATATTCCCAGAACAGTGTATACACGGCAGGGTGCTTGGATCACACCTGCCAAGGAAGCAGGCTCAGTGCCAGCACACTATATGCACTCCCAACTTACTGAACTAATATAAACCAGCATCCCATGCTGCAGTTGGCAGCCCTGGGACAGTCTGATGCACCCAGTTACAACTCAGCTGCTTGCCCATATGCCACCTGTTATGTGACAGACCTATGGCGGCAGGAATGAGACTGAAGAGAACAGAGATGCATCGATATCCAAATATTGTCTTCAAATATATTAATCTAGGAACACAAAAACATTGATTATAAAGAGTTCTTACTTACTTTATTGTATATGTTCTCACTCTTTATTAAATGCGTCCTTACTTTGTAGTATATACGCTTACTAGTAAACATAGATTATATAAAAATTAAATTTATTATTTGATTTGTTTTATCACTGTATTTAGTTTGCTTTTTATATTTAAAAAACTCCAACAGTAAATACTGTAAAATTTCACATTTTTTTACACCATAATATTTTTGGATACCAGAACAGATTGCAGCTATGTAGAATTCAAGGTAACATATTTTAGACTTTGTCATGTAAAGCTACTACTTTGCTTGTTAGAATTGTATAATTAATTATACATTTACATGATTATGGATTAAAGTGGTAAAAATATTTTTGGATTCTACTTTATTTTTTATGTCGTTTCCACTGTTAAGAATACAATTATTTAATTTTAGAAGTTGTATTCTTTCTTCAGAAGGTGTGTTTTAGACAGGCAGTAATTATTTTGATCCCTTCTTTCCATAAAACAGTGATAGATTAGTGAGGTTGTTTTATTAATCTTCTATGTTTGTTTTATTTTTCAATTAACTCCAAGGTGACTTTAAATACCCTGTTTAAACTTCCTTGTAGGCTACAAATTAGGGTCCATAATGCCTTATGATTTCATAGCATTTGTATATTCAGTAGTAATTTAATTGAAATGTCCTCTAGAAATGCCCACTACACCGTGTGGTTTGTGTTACTAATCTGTGAGAACAGTAATAAAATAAACTGTAGGTCAATGTGAATGAGAGTGACAGTAAGTATCTCTCAACAGGGTCTAAAGGCACTAACAGCAGGTATCACACGGGTTCTATTCCAGCACTATTCCAGATCTTGGAATTATAGGCAATATCATGGCTAACCCCCTCATTCCTCACAAAAGGATAGGGGAAAGGAAGCCCTGGGCAAAATATATTCAGATTCCCCAAAAGAAAGAACATTTACTCTCCCAGACCCAGTTAGTATGTTTACTGGGCCTCATGATGCTCTGTGCAATATAATCTTTGTTGGTTGTCTGTACAGGACAATTTCTGCTATATTTTCTCATGTTCTCAGACACTGTGAAAAGCCTTGCACCTCAGTTGAAACTGAACATTCCTTCTCAAATTCTCAGGTTAATTTTCCTTTCCTGAGTGTAGAAGTCAGGATTTTTGAACATTTGTGGTTGCTTAGTCTGGAGAATAGGAGGCTCAGGGGAGACTATCATTCTCTACAACTGCCTGAAAGGAGGTTATAGACAGGTGGTGGCCAGTCTCTTCTCTCAAATAACAAGCGACAGGGCAAGAGAAAACAACTTCTGTTTGCACCAGGGGACGTTCAGACTGGATATTACGAGAAATTTCTTTCCTTAAAGAGTTGTTAAAAACTGGAACAATTTGCCCAGGGAAGTGGTGGAGTCAACATCCCTGGAGGAATTCAAAAGATGTGTAGATGTTGCGCTTGGAGACATGGTTTAGTGGCAGACTTTGCAGAGCTGGGTTAATGGTTGAACTCAATGATCTTAAAAGTCTTTTCCAATCTAAATGATTCTATGATTCTAGGCACTGGCCTCTAGGAAGGATATTAGCTCTTAAAAGGAAGCATGTGCCTAAGCCATTCTTCCCCAGCTAAGAGGTTTTTGAAATGACATTGACCGGATGTCCACGGCATCCATTGCCACTAAGTCATGAAGATGGCGTGTGAAGAGGTGAAAAAGGGAAATAACTGAAAGTCTGTGCATTGCATATAAAACTTAAAGATAATTACCATCTACCTGTACATTGCTTGAAGTTTAAACTCTTATTTCAGTTTACTTCCTGTTCTCTGTGTATCATGTTTTCTTCCGTTCCCTGCATGTTTTGTTGTGGACCCAGAATCTTATGACAGCTGAATGCCCTTGCAGAACATTTTGATAGCATATATACAGAACAGCATCTTCTGCAAGGCCCAGTACTGCCAGATGCTTCTCCAACCACCATCAAGGTGTGTAACGTTTAGCTGTCCTAAGAGCATGCTTGTCAAATTTCACCTTTAAAATTAAATGTAAAGACTCGTCAACATCTTTCATTGTCCTTCCAGAAGTACAACAGTCAGGCATATAAAGTCATTTGATAATACATAAATACCAGTAATTCAATATTAATTCTACTTTTCTCTTTGTGTTAGCACAGCGTTGACTGCCTAGCGTTGACTTCCATCAGTCAACTTGCTCTATCAGTACAAGGTGACCATTCGTGTAATGTAATGTCATGTTTAGCTTCCTTAATCACACACACCTAATTTTCCTGACATTGATTTTTACTACAGTTTTCTCCATAGAAGGATTTATACAGCACATATCTCTTACATTCTTCTGCCCAAGAGATGATAACAAATACAGTTCAACTTAATTGAAATAATAGCATGCTATATACATTAATAAAAAGAAGTATCTAATTTCAAGGAGTCTTTTGGATTTGAAGTCTGAATGCAGGAATTGGCAGTCAGGCTTGCTAAATTGTAAATTCTCTCACATGGAGTGTGCTTCTGGGGAAACCTTTTAGCTCTTCTGTCATGGCATTTCCCTCTGTAAATTTATTTACTGTGTCTGTCTCACAGAAGTGTAAGAAGCATCAATCCCTGTAAAACTGCACTTGGTATATTACTAAAAGAGAAAGATTTGGAATTCCAAGGTGTTGAAGATTGCATGTAAGATGTTTTCCATTACCATCTGTATGGCTGATTACCTTGTCAAGTGAGCAGTTTGCCTTATCTCTCTCTTTGAGTGACCACATTCACACCTTCCTCGGGAGGGGACCTCCGCTGATAACAGACTATTGAACATCAGTGCATGGCTGACAAGAACTGTAACATCCCATTGTGAGATGCTCCGCCCAGAGGGAGGAGCCAAGCATTGCTACCCAGATATAGTCTGAGATTCTGAAATTGCAGTTCAGTTTTTCTCCACGAGATTCCCCAGAGGAACAGCAGCTGCCTTTTCCTCCTGGATCTTCAGAGGAAGACTACACCCTTCTCTACAGATCCTACTTGCTCCAACAGAACCACACCTGATACTTCAGAGGGCTGCAGCCACATTTTCAATCGGACTGCCACCAACACTCTGACCAACAAGGTGTCAGGTTGGGTTCTGACTCTGTCAGTGTTGTTCCAGTGGACTGTATTGTTTATTTTATTCTTTTTATTTCTTCCCTATTAAAGAACTGTTATTGCCTGCTCCCATATCTTTGCCTGAGAGCCCCTCAATTTAAAATTATAGCAATTCAGAGGGGTGGGGAGGGTTTACATTCTCTATTTCAGGGGAGGCTCCTGCCTTCCTTAGCAGACTCCTGTCTTTCCAAACCAAGACACAAGGGTTTTGGTGTGATTGCACTGTACTCTGGGTGGATTGGATGGTGGGTTACACAATCTCTCAATGTGCACCACAGAGTACCTTAGAAGCACTTACAGCCATTGAAGCCCCTCATTCCTTCCCCAGTATAGAAGGGGCACAGAAGGGCTATAAAACTAAATTTATTTATCGTTTGCTTTACTTGATTTTTGAAAAGCAAAAAAGTGTTTTTCCCCTCTTGCCTATTCTTGCCATCACTTCTAGCACTCAGACAAGACATTAAAATGGTAAATTGTGCACAATAACTCAAATAGTGTCCGTGAAGGCAACAAAAAGCAGTCAGATCTTCCTCAGACCTCCCCACACATACCCCCTCTCCTTTGCTGTATCTGATGGACAATTTATTTTGTCCTAAAATAAGAATGCTAGGCGGGCATTACAGGTGGAGCTGTCTGGATACTCACATAACAAATGCATCCCAAAGAAGGGGAAGCTGTGATGATTGAGATTGCCTTTGGTACACATGGGTCTGCAAAAGGGTCTTAAATGCTGCTGAGGACTGGGCCAACAGGGTAAACTGCTCTCCCAAGTTTGTAGGCAGTTCCCAGGTGGATCCATTGGCAGGGATGCCTGCAGAATATATCTAGCCTGAAGACAGGGAACACTCACTTCGGCATGGATGAGTAAAATCGCTAAGATCTGGAGCAAAATCCTAAATTAGCACTACACAGGTGCTGTTTCTTTGTCACCTAGTATCCTGCAAGGCCAAAAACTGTAAACTTGGACATTTCTGCACTGACCTACTTATATTATAAAAGTTTAGACCTGCTCATATTATGTACTAAACTGGCAATATTTAGATATTATATTAGCAATAAATCTTACATAATCATTCACAATACCAAAATTTAATTTCTGAGAAAATAGCTGTGAACCTTTAGATGAGCATACTTATTTACACAGCTGACACTTAATAAGAGAACAAGTGTTTCCAAAGCACCTGAAAAGCAACACACTTCCACATACATTAATTAGTTTCTGTGATGCAAAATAGAGTCAGGTCCTGACAGCCACATGAAAATGCCCAATTCTATTGACAGTCATACACAATTAAAAAGAAAATAAAAAAGTGTCATTCCTATCAAGTCCCCAGTCATTAAGTCTGTTTAGTGTTTCTAAAGTGGTGCTATATTGATTTAATGATGCTATTAGTGATATCTACAGAGAATATATGAATATAAGCAATTACTCTTTGGGATATTCCTTCCTGGTAGAGAAAACACCTAATTTCACTAATTGCCTCTATTTCTGTTTCTGTTAACTGTACACTGTATACATGTTAATAATGTTATTATCAGTAGAAGTGAATTTTAATTAACATTCATGTGTAGAAATTTAATTAAAACCAAACATATTCCAATAAGTTTTATTTATGAAATCAATTGCATAGTTATTTCCAGAGTTAAAGCATTATTCCTAGGTATCAATTAACAAAGAGATCTGCAGCTTACTATTAAATAAAGTTAAAAAACCTGTACATGAAATAGACATCTAGAGACTCTGTCCCTAACTAATACCCAAAATCAGACTGTTACATGACACCCTACTATGAATACATAATAGGAATTATTACTACATAGTCTTCCAGCTCAGAAGATATACTGTGTATTTTTATAAATTCAGGAAAAGTAAGCATGAAGAACTGAAAGACCAAATCACACCCACCTAAGGGGTTTACAACAAGAAATTGAATCCAGATCTCATGAAAATTGGCTCAGCGCTATAACTACAAGATATTAAGAGATACAACAGATCAGTCATTGAGAATTTATAGATCTGAAATGCAAAACAATTTCAGAGTGCAATTTCAGGTTCTTCCCTGCATAAAACCACAAAAATTGGAGGAGGTGTTTCACAGAATTTGGGAAATTCAGGTTATTCTGAAAATCTGCAGTTCCCTGGAAGTTCTAGGTAATTTTCAAAACCCAATGCAAAAGGCTAAAATGAATCCTCTCCTGATTTGAATCACTGGTGATATTATACATATTTGAGACTATGTTTCTTGCAATTCCTTTCACAATATAATTGAACTAGATTCAGCACCACTATTTAAAAAAGGACTACAAGTCTCAGGTGTGACTAATTTCTTACTGTCTGGCACAGTACTGTGTACTTTTTTTGGCACCTTAGTAATCCTGATCAATGCCATTTAACTCCTGGCATGCATACAGCAAACACAATGAACAATCCCATACAACCCACTGCTCCTGCTACACATGTGCAGACGCGTGTGCACATGTGGAACTTCAGCCACCCTGACACAGAAAGTTGTCATGAACAGACATATGGAGACAATATGACTCTTCTTAAGATACAGGAGATGACAGAAAATGGCATGCTGCTATTAAACACACTTAACAGCCAAGACACACTCCTTTCAGTCACTGTCAGTGCTCCAAGTGGGCAACGGCAGCTCTCACACATCATCAAGGAAATTGTCAGTAATCCCTGGAGACCATCTCTGTCATAATTGGCACTGGTAGGGGGGAAGGATGTCAGGGAGAAAGATATTAACACACCATCCTGAGATGGCAATAGTGGCAGTTAACACTCCTTCAGACTTTCAAAACTCCTGTGGAAGTCATAGCATAAATATGAAGCACCAAGATGACATTTTTTACAGCTGTCTCATAGTATCATGACATTTAAAGTGCATACTAAAATCTATCAAGTACATTTAAAGCACAATTATGCCATAACATGCATTGTATACCTAATATGAGCAGGATTAGTCTGTCAGTGTTTTGAATTTGTAATCCAGACAATAGAATAAAATACTTTCAAAATGCTATTCTTAAGTTTAATATTCAATTAACATGTATACTCTCCCTAAGAAAATAAAACATTTTGAGGGACATAAAACATTTTTACTGCATATGCGGAGTATGCAATTTAATCCCTAACAAATTGCTTCTGCCTTTAAATTATGTTATTAGTATGCTAAAAAAATTCTTACATGTTGTCATCACTCTTTAAATTTCACTACAAGGTACTGGGCTATACATCTGCCAAATGGTTTTGCTTTCAGTCTGTTCAATTAAAACCAGAAATATACTTGTCCAGACCTTAATCCTATGCTAAATATTCTATAGAGAAGATTTGAGTTAATTTTATAATACTATTTCCAATTTTTCCAATGTAAAAGGTTCTTTACACTAATTGGTTGTTGTTTCAGAACAATAACTGGAATCCTATTAAATACTTAACACATCCTTTACCTAATTGTTCTAATGAAGTTTGTTATTGGGAAAGAATGTTCTTTTAAATAAATTATTTAAGATAGAACATCAAAATAAAGTTATGAGGGGGATTCTTCTCCTCAGTTCCTTACATGCACTCTCAAGGTCAGAAGTTTTTGGGTTTTTTTAATGGAAATGGAAACTAGAAAACAAGAAAAAGTAATAAAAATTGAAAACAAGATTTTAAAAAAGCAACAAAAATCGCCCCATTTCCTTTTATGTCCTTAGAGAGTGCTGTGTTTTCAATGACAAATCCCAGGCTGACTATAAAAACCGGTTTCTCTGTGCCTGAGCCCCTTTGTGACTTGCTCTCTACCACTGCAGTTTTCATGCTGTCTCTCTCTGTCCCTCCTTCTACTTTTGGTTTGGTGAGACAATTGAAACTTTTCACAATCCTCCCTTCTCTGCCATTTCAACAGCCTCTGGAGACTGGCAGTTCTCCCCTTCAGATCCCATCTAACTGAGCCTCTGGGGACCAGCAGCAAGGCAGCCATCCATCTGGCTGGGTGGCCATTCCTGGGTAAAGGAATGTGTGCATGAAAAAAAATAAGTAGTTACCCAGTCTGTCACATCTTTTACAAAGACTAACATAAGACAGATATTTTTAAAGCCCTTATATTACACCCTTTATGTTAACACTTTGAAAGGAAAACAGACAGATGCTTAATACTCCCTTTCATTGGTAATAACACAGCTGATAACTTAATACAAAAAGATTTTATTATAGATGGAGTTCATAGGGTCTTTGGAGTTATCCTTCCTTGATATTTCTTATTGGACATTTTCAAGTGAAGCTCTTTTTAACTTTGCCAAAAACTGTATATTTGAATTGAAATTTTCTCCACTGGGTGTATGTCAGGTAGAAGATTTATTTAATTTTTACAAACATTTCTTAAAAAATATTCAGGCATTTCTATATAAAGCTAACAGAAAAATGCTCTTTCATTGATGTTAAACTATAACAAATTCAGCAGTTACTTTATGAACATTTTAAAGGAAAATCTTGACCTTTTAGCATAATTTGGTTTTAAGTCAGAAGTGTTTCTGATGTCACCCCAATGAAAAAACTTCTTTTTCTCCATTCTGGAAACCACTGAAAAATATCCTTTCACAGCAGCTTGGAAAGTTCTAAAGATCTGACAGACACATTCCTCGCAGATTCTAACTCAGAACTTTGACTTTTCTGAGCAGGTTTCACACCTGGAAAGTGACTATGGTCCAGAACACAGTTACAGATATCAAGGAAGACTCTTCCTGAATTTCAGTGCCAGTTAATTTGGTCCATAGGATGTGAACCTGTGAACTAATTAATAGCTTATTTTCCAAGACATCTAGGTTACTTCTTCATTGCTGCTCAAGTGACATGGAAGCACAGGAAAAATGGAAAAAAAAAAGCATCACAACATCTGAGTCAAGGACAAAAAACAGATGGCAAGAGACAACTGTTGAGGAGAGGAGCAGATTGGGACAAGGAACCTAAGGGAGTACGAGAAGGTTGAAGATGGGGAAGAGAGTGTAATTAATAAACAAGGAAATGGACTCTGGGAAGAGGAACATAAGGAACACAGAAGTTAGAGCTGTGAAAGCTACACAAGTCATAAATTGTGAGCAAAAGACAAGAAAAGTATGGAAGAACAAAATGAGGAAACAGAGCCAGGAGATAATAATCAAAAAGTAGAATTTGTACTGAAAATTTGAAACTATGAAGAGACAGAGAGTTCTCAAGTGTGTAAGGATATAACTTAAACATTGCAGCGACAGATTGTAAGACTAGTAAAACTACTGCTAGTCAATATTCAAAGAAGCAAATAGAATGGATTAAGTTCACATACCAAACCAAGGCCTGGAGGAGAACCAGATGCTGAAATCAACTGCTGTACATGTTAAATGGAACTACACCTTTCTGGGGTATGATTTTATGCCCGCTGTCACCTGTTATAGCTTGTGTTGGAATAGTTTGTGAAGCAGATTTAAAAATCTAGTACATTTTCTTCAATGTCTGTATGATTCTCTATATGATGGGATTTCTGGGGGGTTTTGGGGGTTTTTGGATTTTTTTTTGTTGGTTTTTTTTTTTGTGCATATGGGTTTCCTTTTTTCTTTTTAAAGCTGGAAGTTACACTTTGAAATACGGGTTAAAATGACAGAATCTTTATGTCAAAACATTGAGAAATGAAAGCAGAAAAGTTTCCTATATTAATTCACTCCCCTCATTTTTGCTCCAAAATTGAATTTTTCTTGTTTGGACACAAGAGAAATTCATGTTTGAGGACATAAGAATTGGGAAGAAGCCACCAAGAACTTCTAGTTTTGACTTCCTAGCCACTATAATTGTGTTTAGGAAATTGTCGTGCAGCTCAGCTCATAACCCTTGAAATTCCCTTGAAACAGATCAATTCACTTTAGTAGCATGTGTAAGCATATTGTGATAGCTGTGATCACAATACTAGTAAGACATCATCTGCTTTAAAACCCAATAGTTTTGAATGTTGCAGATGGTATCAAGACATTAACAAAGTAGGCTATGTTCCTTGGTATTGGTTATTGGTGCAGCTGTTAAGTTAATGAAGTCAGTATATATTCAGTTTTAATTGTAGACACATTTTATTTGAGCTTTCATAGAACAGCTGTGAAATAAGTGCTATAATTAATGTTATGTGGGTTACACTAAAACCTGTATATATGTATGTTATTAATTATATGTTATAACTTTAGTTCAATTTATTTAGTATTTTGTTCCTAAGATGAAAGATCATTGGATAATTGTGCTTTCTTCAGAAAACATTTAAAGTTTTCAAAGTCATCTTCATTTGTGCTCTCACCTGCCAAGTCACCACCAATAAAATTTATTATTAGATGAGATCAATTTATTTTATTAAGTTAATGCCATCTTTACATACCTAGATTTATCAGGTACTCAGCATATTAATAAAGGAGTCAAGCAGCCTATTCCAGATCTACTTGAAGAAATAACTTGAAGAAATAATTCAAGCTTTCTTTTGTATTATTTTCATATAGGCTGCTCCAGATACACTATTCCCAGTAAACTGTCGTATAAAAGATAAAACATCAAAATCAAAGTAATATGATGAATGTAATCCTCTTGTGAGGGGG
>NW_005054302.1:8527112-8532214 GCF_000277835.1 Geospiza fortis | reverse complement strand
AAAGGGGGTTGCAGGTAGTGTAACTGGGCAAACTGGGGAATGTTGATTTGTGACATTTTAATCACAGCTACCAGAAAATCTCAATTTCAGACATTCCTGGTCAAATCCTTTCTTCTATGAGAAACACAGCAAAGAAGAATTGTCAGCCCTTCTGGGACACTGTCACTAACACTATAATCTAAGATTTTCTCACACTCAAGGATGTGATTTCTAAAGTTGTACTTCTTTCCTGCCCTTTTTCTGTTTTTGTTTGTAAAAAGGCTTGTTTGGTATGCTTGGTTTTTATTTTCAGATGAGTTCACAAATTCAGTTTTACATGCTTCAACAAATAAAGACTTGATAATAGTGTCACTCAGGTTCCTTGGGGATAAGGTTATTCAGCTTTACTTATGCATTACATTATTTATTGTATGGTCTTGTACATTGTGTAACAATCCACATTTCCCCTTTTCCCTTGTGTCACTCTGAAGTGCTCGAGTGATTGTCCAGGAGACACTGAAGGTCTGATGATAACAGGAACTTTTATTCTTCCTAGTACTTCTTTCACAGAGTTACAAATCTTCTGAAACAGAAGATAATGTCATATACTGTTGGATACATAAGTTGCCTATGTCACAAATTCTAGACTTGCATTACATCTGGAAACAAAAAATCACCAAGGCCTGAAGGCTCATTTAAAAATAATGAAAAGCTTAATTCACTACTAGTGTAGGTTTAACTGCACTATACTCCAAAGAAGGTTTGCAGTGACAAGGATGCTTCCCACATTAAGTCTCTCTTCTAGTGTATTTCCATTGAACTTAGGGTTGGAGGGAGAGAAAAAAAAAAACCAAATATTTGCTACTGCACACTTAACTTAGGGCCATGGGAATTCTGCTCCTCATTTCCTTCATTAGTAGGAAAACACAGAATAAATATTTTCTTTTGCAGCTCTATCCATCTTTGGAAGGCACAATGGCATCCAATTATTTTACAAAGTAGGCTGCAAACATCTGGTCTGTAAGGGCAGAATTCTGTGTCCTATTGTTAGTTACTTAAACATTTTTTTTTTTTTTTTCTCTAAGTAGCAGCATAAATCAGAGGAATCTGGAACTGTTCAACATCCTTGAAAAAAAAATCAGGCCATTTATATTTAGGTATTGAAATAGAAGTTAGGAAACTAAATTTAGTATCTAGTCCTGTTCTGCATTCAGCAGTCATGGACTCTGACCATTCTGTAATTCAGTAGAGGGCAGTTTTTTCATCCTTTGCGCTCATGGCTCTTTGGAGATATGTGTTAGAGAGACAGGGAGTTTTATCTTTGTTGCTATTGAGTTTTCATTGATGCTGGAATATTCAGCTTTAATTATGGGTTGTTATTTTTTAAAATTCTGTGGTGTTCAGAGAACACCTAATTTCCCTTGTCTTTTTTCCTCTGCCTTGAGGATTATGGATCAGCACACCCCCCAGCTAGTTCCCTATCACAACATCTCATGTTACCGTGGAATAGCTACAGTGGTAAACAGATCTGTTCTTTCTCCAGTCTTTGCTCTTTTCTGCATTCTGCTCTCATGTTCAGTAAGAACTTTGCTCCATCTTTGTGGAAAGTAAAATCAGTCTCCAGGGGACCCTGGATCCTTCCTGTGCATATGTTGAAGATCAAGCTGGAAGGAATGAAGAAAATTATGGTTTTGCTTTTCTCATTATATTAACTAGTAGCTGTATCACAGCATAAAAAGCAATGCATTGTATTTCATAACAGCTTACCTAGGCATGTCCCTGATAAGGTTAGGAAAGCCAGGAGAAAAATAAGAATCTGCAAATCCCTTCTCATCTCTATTCTGAGTCTGGAAATGCAAAACTGTACTGCACTTGCACAAAGCATGCACAGAAAAGAGGAATCCCCTCTGATGATCAGTTCTTGCTTCTGGCAGTAGCCAGGAGACTGATTTTTAAGAACCTGTTCCTCTGCTTTCATTTTGAATCACTTCCTCACAAAACCAGCGGAACATCAGTATATGAACAAGTTTGATATAGGGTTAAGACACACACCTGGCACTTCCCTATGTCTCTTCCAGAGTTTGTGGCTTCTGCAGAAACAAGGGAGCACTCAGTCTGTCCCCTTCTGTCAATAGTTGAATACCACATCATTGCTATTTGGCTCTTTGATGATCATTATTTCAGTAGCAACATACTGCCTATACCTGGGTGTATCAAAATATATTGGACCCAGATCATTTTTTCTTCAAAGGCAGCAGTGGAAATTTACAATGGTGTTGTTCACCAAGTAACAGAATGGCCTCATCATCCTTAAGGTGTTGGACCAACTGCAGTGCAATTCTGTCATCCTCTCAGGCCATTGCTCAATGAAACAATACATTCAGTTTACAAGTTTCTCTTACAAAACCAAAACGACCATTGTGGCATGCTATAAAGCTGTGGTACAAAACATGTTTCATTCTGCTGCTTCAAAACTTTTTCAAATAGGTTAACTTTATCCCAGTCTTTATGTTGGACCAGATGTCATCTGTTTGCACTTCTGAAAATTTAAGAGGCTCAAGTCCCCAGAGCTTGGGGTTTTATTTTTAATTTTATGCAGCAACTTCTTTCCATTGCTAACATCTCCAGTTTGTTAATTATCTGCTATAACTGAAAGCTTTCATGATAGGCTCTGAATCTTCTGCTGTTTGCCGAAGGCCTGAAGAATTATGCGTCAAATTTACACACAATTCTGCTTATCTCTCTAGAAAATTTTCTTATAACACTAATTATAAAACCATGAGGAGTCTATCCAGATGTTCTAGGGGAGGACAAAATATAGTGGTTGCCACTAAAATTATACAGCTGCATACTAAAAGAGGGCCAATGTACACCTTTCAAAAACTATTATTTTCAAATGCTGTCCTCCAGGTGCCTGAAAGAGCTTCTTATAAATGGAAGGGGAAGAGCAAGAGAAGCCTTCATTATCTCTAAATATACACCTCCAGTGCTATTGCAGACCCAGCTGAGGGGGAGAAATTTGTGCAGCTAATTCTCTTCTTCAAAATTCATTCCCTATCTTATATTCTGCAACTGGTCAAGAAAGTACAGTGAAATATCCCAATAGTAATGGTACTGCTCAGATAGTGGAGCAGTTCCCATGTGGGAAAAGAAAAAAAATTGTGTTCTGCTTAAAAGAAGAGATTGAATGAAAAGAAGTACAAAACAAACAAGAAAAGAGCTCATAAATGACTCAGACTGCAGATGTGCTGCATCCACTGTTTGCTTGTCCACTGCAGACACTAAAATAGAGAGATTAAGGTGTTAATTGACAGATAGTCAGACAACTAGACCAGATATGCAAAATGCAGCTAGGTTGACTTAAAGTGTATTGCAATAACTATACTGCTACAAAATACTATTTATGCTGATCATAACTCACTGTCCATGCACTAAGCACTGAATATACATGGCATAAAACATCTCACAATCTTGTGAGTAGATTGTGGTGCAGTAGAGCAGGAACTGACCTTGCAAAGGATACACACAATCAAACGAAACTTTAACCTGTTTAAAATCTCTGTGCCACTTTCCTTTCAAAGATAAAACTGGTACTCATACAAATCCATTTCATTCCTGATTATATTAAAGGAAAAGATACAAATACCTCCTTGTAGAAATATTGCTGATGTGAAGTTAAAAAAAAAAGAAGCAAACATTAAAAGTTGCCATTCATAAGAAAGATGTACTTTGACAAGAACTTTGAATTAAAGAAAAGTAGTGTGTAGCCCAATGTTTATGGCATGGGTGCTGTAAAGTAGTTTTTCAAAGTAACCCTATAAACTTCATAAAGGATGATAAAGACCATAAAATCAAGTCTTTATGACTTAAAAAAAAAAAACAAACCAGAAAAACAACTGCATTGCTTTTAATTTCATCTCTACCTGTAAAAAAGTAACCAATGAAAAACACTTCCTCACAAGTAATTCCTCACAATCGTCATAAATAGATACAGTATATACAAAAAAAAAAAAAAAGGCAAAAATGCTTCTGGCTTCCACATTCACTTTGAAAATATTGAGAAATGGAGCCTTATAAGTTATTCATAATATCAGAATTAATGCAGTCACTATTCCTGGCTTCTGATTAAATGCTGGCTTGTAACCTAGTAACACTGGAAATAATGACCAGATGATAATTTTCTCTGAATTGAGTCAATTAAGGGAAGCTTTGATATGTCAAGTTGCAACATTACTTGCCCAACAGAAATATGTCTGGAGACCCATCCACAGTTGTGGCAACAATTGTCTTCTGTGTTTTTATGGGATAGTGTATTCAAAGTCTGTTTCTAATGATGGATTCATTCTCTCTCTTCCACTATGATAGTTAATACAGTGGGAGATAGTGATGAAGGACCAGAAATTTTCAATCTTAGAATAATAAAAAAAAGAATTGAAAGTGAGGGGTTTTTTCAACTCATCTTCACTGACAGTAGTGCACAGAATTCACTGAACATGATGTTGAGCTGTAAATCCTCTGATAGACTTCCATATATTATACAGGACCACAAAAGTGTATAAAACTGTGCTACTCATCTCTAGTATCTTATCTTGCTAGAGGCTTCAATATAAGAGACAAGTAAAAGACACAGAGAAAAAACTCATATTAGTATTTCCAATTTAAGACCAGAGTTGTGTAAGAACCCCCAACAAATTCCAAAATTAATCCAAAATCTTTGTTCTCCTGAATCTAAACCACAAAAAGGTCAGTTTTTGAAAATTAGCCAGAAACTACCTGAGATAGAAAAAAAAAATACAAAAAGAAAGTTAGTAAAGAAAAATGCAAACACACTCATGCACTCACACATATATTTGTAGACCACAGAGGTTCAGAAAGCATAAACCATTGAAATGCAATCACTGAAGCAGAGAAAAATCTCAGAGAATAGGAATTATACAATAATTACTCAGATAACGTGTAAGTTAAAAAAAGAGTCCTAACTACTTGTGGAAGGCAAAGGGGAAAAAAAGGCAATGAAAGAAAAGAACAGAAGGCCGGAAAAATATTAAATTTTATAGCACAAGTTGCCATTGCCACAGGGGGAAAAAACACAAAAGAAAAAACCAAAAAAAAAAAAAAAAGAA
>NW_005054302.1:8485653-8526630 GCF_000277835.1 Geospiza fortis | reverse complement strand
AAATAAAAGAAAGAAAAAAAATCATAAAAATCAATCCACCTGGAAGGAGGATGGGGAAGGGGATGAGAAGGAGGGAGGGGAGGATGGGGTCAGAAAGTGGTGGATGGAAGAGGCAGGTGTCTTGGTTTAGAGGAGCAGGAGATCAGAGGACAGCGCTCGCCAACTTGCCCTCTTGCCTTCATGCTCCGGGGCAGAGGAGTGAAGAGGAGAATCGGGGAGGAAGGTGGAGAGGAGCAGGAGGAGGAGGAGAGCGGGAGGAGGGAGTTCCTTGCGCGCTTAGGGGTAGGGGCGAGCGGCGGGCGGCGGTGTGAGATGGCACTCACATAAACACACATCCACATCATCTATACATCCGCACGCGTCCAGGCAGGGGCGGGCAGAGCCTCCGCCGCCCCCTCGGGAGCAGCCGGGGGAGGCGCCTCGGTCCCCTCACGGGGGGAGCCGAGCAGGAGAGGCGGTCGGATCTGGAGAACTACGTCTGGATGGTTTAAAAAAAAAAAAGAGATAAAAAAAAGGGAAAAAACCCCAGCTCTGCAATCCTCTGCTCCCCCAGGCTCAGCAACATAAGGGACTGCTATATTTGAGGCTGTCAGGAGGATGGGAGAGAGAGACTGAGAGTCAGGGCGAGAGAGACGGTGCCACAGCAGCGGTAAGTGTCTTTGCCGTTCCTCCAGCCAGGCACTGATTTCCCTGGTTAGACTTTGGAGTGTGTGCAGATTACTTGTTGTAATATCTATCGCAGCATCTCTGTGAGCAGTCTACTGTGAAGCCGGCAATGGTGAGAGATCCCATTTTTGGCCTGCAGGTTTATGTGTTTTGTTTTTTTGTTTTGAATCTTATGTTGAAATTGTCATAATTGAGCAGAAAAGTTGAAGTAGAAATTACTATGATCTGCTATATGCTTCCTGTCATTTAACTGGGGAGCAAACTACTGCAGTGAATGAGTTGTGAAGAGAGATGTGAGGCTTTTAGTACAAATACATACTCCAGAGAAGAAATACCTATTTAAATGTGCTAATTTTTTATATTTGTGAGAGCTACCATGCTAATGCTTGAGGTTGAATCAGGAAGTAACCCAGCATATCGAGTTTATAACAATGCACTGAAAGTTGTGTTGTTTTGGAGTTTTGAATGATACTTGGCTTTGGGATAAACAGTTATCTCTGGAATTAAAAAAGTGCAGCACCAGGACTCTTCTCTTTTGCTGACAGGCAGAGGAGATGAAATTACATAAAGATGCACCGATTTTTTGTCTCTGATGTGAGGACAGTTAATAAGACTGTGTGGAATGTCTGTGAACTGGCTAGAAGATGAACCGAGAGTTATTGTGACATAGAGCATGGAACTGTCTTTTTAAGATTTTTAAATCAGAAAAAAAAATTCCATGACTGTATATGTACTTCTTCAGATGTTTAGTTGCACATCTATTAAGCTCAGAAACTTCATGCAACAGAAGTTAGACAAGATAGTGTAATGTGAGTATTTAGGACTTAATTTTTCTGTGTTGCAATATTTCAGAAATGCAGCTTAAAGTTTTTACAAAGTTTTGGGGTTTTTTTTTGTTTAAAAAGTAATGCTTCCTTGGAATGACACAATTTTAGTTGGTTTTGGTTTTTTAAATGAAGGAACTGGTGCCATTTTTTTTTTTTTTGAGGAGTTCCAGCATTCCCCTAGACTTCAGTGAGCTGTTGATGAGACCCTGAAGTTTGAAGCTATAAATAAATTATACACTCACTATTAGCCAAAAGCTATGGGGGGATTCCTGATAACTAATATTGGAATGAAATTTTCCAATTAATAAAACTGCCTTTAATTCTTGCTGAGTTATAGTACCACTCCTTCAGAAGTACTTTATGACAATCAATAGCACAAGATCTGGTCATTCTGATTAATATTATTACAAGAGTTATTGAGAGAATTAGCAATAACTGGACCATTACTTAAAAAAGCTATCAAATGCTCTAGTAGAATTTCTAAAAAATATATTTAATAAATTGATTTCAGTTACTAGAACACTTACCTACAATGTTTCAGGTAAAAAGAGGAGGAAAACAAGAAAAACCCCAAGCCCTAACCTTCTCCCTGAAACCCCTTGTCTATCTTGTTGTGAGGGAAAACACAAACTCTTGTTTACTAGTTTGAGGCGTGCTGAAAGGAAGACAGAAAACTGAGATGTGAACTATTGTAACTGAGGAGTGTTATATGTACAGTGGCCTTCAGCAGAGATTTACTGTTGATACACTATGGGAATATTTAAAAGATGTGGTTAAGAAGACAAAGTTTCAGAAGACAACAACTATATTAAGGAGGGTGAAGTGTTAAGCAGTCTTGAAGGGGGTAACAGCTAAGTAGTTTTATAAGTGGACTATTGAACATGCAGCACTTCTGTTTCATACACTTACAAAGCAAATGCCCATGCAAAAGAAGTCAGAATTTGCAGAGCATGACATGAAAGTGGGAAGATAGCTAGGGATAGTTGGGAGATAAAAAGTGTAGGTTTTAGTTTTTTGGTCAATATGAAGCTGAAGGTTATATTTTGAATTCTAGGTAAAAATAGCAGGAGAAGAGGTCTTGATTTCATTTTATAACGAGGGCAGATGTACTAAGAATGAAAACAGAAAATAAAGACATCTCACTGCCTGAGTTCTACTTGAGAATTTGAAAGAAAGCAACTTTGAAAAGAAGACTTGAGGAAAAATATCATAGCAGTTAAGATAAAGGTGTGATTAAGAGCTCTTCTGTTAGAAAATTATAAAAGGTAACTTTAAGAAATGCATATCTTTGAGGACTGCTAGCACAGATTCAATACAGGAAGGTCATGACTGGCAAATTTGCTTGAGTCCCCTAAATAAGTTGCTGACATGGTGAACTATTGGGGAACCAGTGATATGATTTATGGGAGTTTCAGAAAATGTCCAGTTCTGTGCTCCACAAAATATTGATTTGGAGAGTAAATTTTTGAAGGAGTGCTGGAATGAATTCAAATCTGACTTAGGCATAGGGACCAGAGGGTGTCAGTAAAGGTAAAGAGCTCTGTATGGAAAGAGGAGGTTAAAAGCATGATGCTTTAAGTGACAGTCTGAGATCCAGGTTTCTTTCCTGCTTCTTGCAAATCTGGTATGCTTAAAAAGGCTTAATCTGATTTGCTAGAAATATAGAAAAATTTGTTCCACTGAACAGATTCAACACACTGGAAATGATCTGATTAAGTTAATGATAGAAATATTTATTTTAAATAATTAATGCAAGTCTTTACAAAAGACATCATAGAAATCTGTATGTTAAGAATATGCATACCAAGGTATTGAGCCATCTGAGGTGTTTGGTTCAGTAGCATTGAGAAAACAATAGTTCTTCTAAATGATTTTGTCTTTCTGCTTGTAGCCTGCAACACAGATTTTAGTTCCTACAAATGTACTGCAAAATTTGCCACTGTTGGTTTGCTCCCTCCTTATGCTCCTGCTAAAGCTTCTGCATTACACTTTCTCTCATTTTCAGAACAACCTCAGTCATTTGAACAATTTGTTGTGCTCTAAAATGCTAAATAAAATCCACCACAGTTTATACTGCATCCTTAATTCCCTAAGAATCAATGTGAAATAGACATTTGGTTACTAATACTATTTTGGTAGGTCCTTCACAGTATATTTTCTTCCTTGTGTGCATGGCTTCTCTGATGCTTTTTTCAGGGTCTGTTATGCGCTGGATTACCAACTTTTTAGTTCTTTACAAAGGAAAAGTACTCTTTCTGGAAGTGATGGGGTCCCTACAGATTCTTATCTCCTGAGTGATTTTGATCAAAAACACTCTGTTAGGAAATGGGCTTGCAAATTATGAAATTGTTAAAACTTTATAAGATAAATGCATTCTTATTTTGTTTAAAGATTTGGAAACTTCATAATGTGTGTGTATGTATGTATAGATGTATTTATACACACACACATATATTGAAGAGCAATGATTCTGTGTCTTTGCAAGCTGGAATAGCAGCAACAGTAACATTTTCTAGTTAGTGGAAGGAAATGTAATCTGTTTGTTTTTATAATTAATTTCTTGGCTGATTTATGAAAATATCCCTAAGTGTGTGAACCATAAGAAAATTTAACTTTGCTCATGTGCTGGTTTCTAAAAGGAAGTTCAGGATGATTTCTCACTGTATTTCATAAAGGTAACAAATCAATTTGAAGATGTTACAAGTGGATATGTAATAAGGAAATACTATGTCAGATTCTGTATGTTGTGAATGCAATAAAACATTAGAATTTCTATCCATGCTACAGCTGACATTCCTGATCACAACTTGTTCACACTTATTCTGTGTAGTCATCCACTCAGACTAACTCTCAAGCTTACAGAGCCATGAGGTTACATCAGAAAGATGCATGCTGTCATGCACTAGTTACACCACCATAGCACACCTCTTTACATCTCCTTCAGGACCGAACTTACACGTCAGTCTTGGGAAAAATTGATGTCTTCTCCATTCCCATATGTAGAAATAGAAAATACATCAAACTCTTTCCATCCATCAGAAAGCTCTTTTGGGAATTTCCTTTTTCAGCATGCTCTTAAAGGTTTTCTTGTAAATGGTGTTAAAACATGATGCTGTCTTTGGAGAACCTTCAGCTTCTGAAACTAAAAGCAGACAAACTTTGCAGGTAGTTCACTGCAGTTCCAGAGAGGGGTAAAGAATGACAACTTTTCACTCAACATACAGAGACTTTGGCTTCAGCCTCCTTCTGAGTGAAAATTGTTCAGTTTTTAATAGTTAAAGAGTTACTATATTTTTTGGGACTTCTAGTCTTCGAATCATTTTGATTGAGGCTAAATATACTGCTTTGTAATTGATGTAGGCATAGTATTAGACCAGTTTTTTGGGTGTCTTCCCTTAGCAAATAGCATCACTTTGCAAGAATTCACAAATCCCATTTTATTTTTGTTGAGCTTATAGTCTTGATTGAGTACATGATGGGCATTGCCCTGTGGCTGTGGCATTCCTGCTATAGGTAGTAACCACCCTGCTATGTGTTCAAGCAGGAGTAGTGGCTGCACAGATGAGCAGGTAAATGAAGAAGACTGTTTGGTCATAGTAACAGAAGAAGCTGATCTAAAAGCATAACGTCCTTATAATAATATTTTGGGAAGATATTCAGGCACTGAACTTGAAAAGTTGTAATTCTTGCTCAACCATGAAGAGACATATTCAGAAGATTGCTGCAACATTCTCACCACAAATGTGCCCTCAAAACTAAATGGTAAATGGGAAGGATATTAACAGAAATTTACTTCTGGGAAAGGTGATTAATTATTAACTCTTTAAGAACACACATATCATATGTTCTGAAAGATGACCCATTGTTCCCTTTAGCTTACTCCATAGACTTTCATATACCATTTACTCTTGGTTATTCACGGGTTTCTGAATAGACTTGAAGTGTAATGAGCAAAACCACACCAAAATGAGTCAACAAAGTCACAGTATATGCTTTACCTCTTCTTCTGAGGTGCTTCTCACAGAGAACATTTTCCAAAAGCTAAGTCTTATAGACACTCCAAGAAATTACTCTGGACAGGCTGGAACACTTGGTGATATTCAGCACTGTTGATCTAATGAAGGCATTCAACTTCATGATGTTTACTACGATGTAATTATGATTATTACTTATCTTTACATTTATTCTTGTGATGACTTGGTTGGGGGGCAAGCTATACTGAATGGAGGAAACAGAAAATACTGACAACTTCAGGAACTGTCTTGTTCCTATACAGGAATTTCAGTATGGCTAGAACAAAAATGCCTTTGAAGTTCTGGACACAGAAATGAATTAAAATTCTATTACTTTGTTTTTCCTATGCTTGCTAATTTCTTTCCTGTAGGCATCCATTGCTTGGTATATTGTACTACAACCCTCTTTCTACCAAATTAATGATATTAAGCTTTGTAAGTATAATGGCACTTTAAAAACCAACCCCCCCCCCAATGAGGTATATTTCTTTACCTACTGTATAGGTTACTTTGATGTATAGTTCAACAATTGTATATATAAATTTTAGATTTTTCTTTTTTACTTTAATTGTAGGTACATCTTTTCACATATATTGAAAAAATGTAGATGTCACTTTAAAATGTAGTTGCCTCAACCATTTAATTCACATTACAAGTCTATCCTAAATATTATTTAGATTAGAACTCTGCCCTAGATGATTTTTTAGTATCAAGGTCCTTTATTCCATTATAAACCTTATCATCATCGTGAGAAGTAGGCATGATAATCATAAATCAAGATTGTGTTGCACTGAGGGCTGTAAACAAAAATGGACCCTGAATCAAAGAACGTATGACTTAACTAAAATACTTCCTTTTTTTTGCTGTTCTGTACGACCTTTGAAGAGCTTATAGCTAAGGAAAGACTTCTGTGTTTCACAGCCATGCTACCATGATCACGTACAGATGTCTTCAAGATCACCTCCTACCCGAGAAAAAAAGTCCAAGATACTATCTGCAACACTGTGCCATGTGTAATGATCATATATAAATGCTACAAAATGTAGCATTGAATATTTGTCTGAAAACTGTAGCAGCAGGCCACAATTGCTTCTGAAATGTGTACTTTCTAGACCCCTTTTCTAAGTTAACTTATTTTTGAGGTTACCAAAACCTCTTGCACATCAAAACTTATTAAAAACAAGCATATGGACTTTCACATGATATTCTTTTAAAAGATAAGTTCTCTTAATCAAAAATTTTTATTTCCTTTGTCATTCAAAAAAAATTAAATAAAATAAATAATTTACTCATTCTTGTATTATGACCTTATTCTTTGTTTGGCTTTTGACTTTTGCACATCTGAGGTGATACAAGGTCCTGATTTCTCAGTCTCATGCTGTGCTAGATGCTCAAAATGTTCTTATTCCCCTTTAACATATGCAGCGTCATGTAGTGTTGCTGCTTACATAAAACTCAGCTCAGGGAATCTGGGAATAAAGCCATGACTTCTCTGATGTCATAAAGTCTCTCTCATGTGTGTGTGCACAGCTTTTCAACTCAAAAACCAGCTGTGTAGTATTTCCTCTGTTTGGACTTTGGAAGATATTTCTTGGACATTGAAACAGCTTCAGACTGAGGAAGACTGTCTGTTACGTGTTTGTGAAGAGGCATAATTGAAAACGTATTCCAGATCAGATAACCAGGGAGAATAATTTATTAAGAGGGCCATTGGAATATAATTTAGAAAACATGATATATAGCTGAAACGTCTGTAGTTTTGTTTTCCCTCTTGCATATCACAACTGACTGATTGCTAAGATCTAAGTATTTATTTGTCTTATCAATCACTTTGTGCCTGAGTCGTTCACTGATGGGCATAATCCTCTGTTTGTGACTTCAGAAGGCATCTCTGGAAGAAATTTGAATGTCATCAGCAACGAATTGAGACATTACTGAAGGCATCAGGTAGTAGGAAGACGTTTGCACAAGGGGCATATTAATCAACAACTGGAGAAAATAAGCAGCATCAAAGCAGAGCAATTCAGTTGAATTTGGATTAAATTCTTGCATATTTTCTACAAATTAGAAGCAAGACAGACTGATTGATTCAAATCATGCAAAACTCTATTTTCTTCCCTAGAAAATAAATACAGGTTGAGAAAATTGGGAAGCATTAAGTGTATAGAAGCACTAAAGAGTCTACACTTGAAAGGTCATTACTTAATGTCTGTTATCTCTGTAAGTTTTCATTAGTATCCATAAATTACTATCAAGATTCCTTCTCTGTCAGTCTTTGCAAAATAGTTCCTTTGAAGCAGCACAACTTTAATTGTAAAGGAATGTAAAGGATTTTGCCAAGGATTTCTTTCAAAGCTTACAAAAATATGTTGAAATTATAAACAATATGTGCATGATTATATAGGATTATAGGATTTGTGAATGAGAATAATGTGTAAGAGAAAGAAAAAATTATCACAGGTTTTTGTTATTTTGCTTCAACAGAAAATGATTAGTAGTTTCATATGTCACATTCAGCATCAAAGAAAAGATGGCATATGAGAAAATATAACGAGTTGAACACTTGCAATGTTTATTGAAGATAATGTCGATAGCAAAAATGGCATGCTATTTTCATGTATTATCTAAGATTAAAAAAAAAAGCAGGCTTTTTTTCTGAGGATTGCTTAAAAGTCAAAGCAGTGTGGGTTATGAGAAACTTCTCTAAAATCTGTAATGGACATGCTTGTTCTTTGAAACCTACAGTAGAGTAACTGAGAAGCTTAGGGGATCCCAAGAGTTTATCTAAAAACTACCTGTAGGTGGTATAATAAGATCTGGAATATTTTGCAGTGGAAAACAACAGACTGTAAATAGCCATATGCAAGAAAGTGATTTTGGACTTTTTGTTATTATGCCTGGGTTTATTATAGAATTGTAATGATGCAACAGCAAAGCAAATACAAAGGTTTACCTTCTATTGAGGCTTTCTTTGAATTGGCTGAGAAAAACTTCATGTATTAACTTGAAAATAAAACTTAAACAGAACAGAATCAGTTTCAGCATCAAGCACACTAAACACAGAGTTGTTTTACTTTATAATATAGGCCAGATTTTAAGGAAACTAAGAGATATAGAAATTCTTTTAATTTTTTAAGACAGACACTTTGTCAGATTATTAACAGAAGGTTCTATTGCAGGAGATTTTTATTACTCTCTACTAATTTTTTCTTTATTAATTACTGTGTATAAAGATATTATTGGATTTGCATCTTGAGTTATAATTATTACTTAGCATAGTCTGTTTTATTGCTATTTTCCTTTGATTTCCTCATCACCTGAGGTTTTCCCACATGTTGGCTGGCATGAAATTAGTTTTTTAATTTGTATTCTTGGTTTATCTTTTCTGTAATTTGTATTTTATTGCTAATGTCAGACAAAGAAGGAGATGAGGGAAGTATAGAGAACACAATCCTTCTTCAGTTCTCATTGCCACTTATAAAGGCAGCAAATAAATGTATTCTGTTATTGCAGTAAAGTCAGAGTCCTTGTGCCTTGAGATACATTAAAGAGACTCTCTAGCACTCCAAGAACTGCCAAATTAGATGATGCCAAGGGAAAAGAAAGAAAAAAGGATTAAGGAAAAAACACTTCCACGTAAAATTCACACTGCATTTAACAAGTATAAGAGAAAAACACTTATCCAAAGCTGAAAGTACAGGTCACTACAGTTGAGTTGAAGAGCAAGGCTTTCCACTGAGTGGCTGCAAACACAGGCCAGGGAGTGCAGAAATTGTGAGAACCATGCAGTGATGGATCCCCTTTTCTTTGCTTGGTGCTAAGTGAGGGGAAGAAGGAAGAAGTCCACATAAATTATTCACCTTTTGTGTTACAGACCTGCACCTGCAAATGGATAATCCCTCTATCAGTTTTGCGGAGGTTCACACAGCATACACACAAAGTGCTGTTCTAAGTTACTGAGTTTTTTCATATACTGGGTAGAAGCTGTCACCTGAGCACCATTGGGAATCAGGTATGGTGCCTATCAGCCTGTCAAGTCATATTTCTCCTAAAATACTTTAGTTACTCGTGTGAAATGTTCGGGGCATGGAGTAGTTTTCCAATAAGTATATTTCTTCTCACTCAAAGCTTGCATTTAGAGGGTCTGTTTGAATATAATGAAAGCAAGCAGTTAAATTCTATTGGCCACTAGCAGCTTCTTACCGTTGTTTTCATTAACAATTTGTGCATCTCTTTAATAGCTCTTCTAGATCTCTTTCCTCATTACCTCGATAGGGTCAGGTCTTCCTTTTGCCTTGTAATTGTCATCAGGCTTTTGTGGCTAGCCTTAACTCATAAGGACTCAAAACCATCAAGAGACAAATTCTTTGCTGGCATAAGCAAGTGCAGCAATGCTAAATTTGGTGAAATGCTGACTGTTCGTTTTAGGACTGCTTCCCCACCCTGAATTTTCCTGCAACCCTTAACCAGTACTACTCTATGAAGCATATTTTGCCACTGGCAGTGACTGAGGAATTCTAGGTTTGATTTTAAATCTGTTACCAAATGTATTCTGGCTATGCTAGTGACAATCAGAGCTGCACAAAAATTACCCATTTTTGTTCTGTAAGTGTCCATCTGCAGAAATGATTATTTTCTGCCTAAATATTTTATTCTTCTGTGAATGTGCAAAAATATTATTTTTTTCCCCTCCTGCCGGTTCTGCTGACAAGCAGAACTTTTTCATACAGCTCTATAATTAGGCTCCAGAGTCCTGTGGAGACACACAGCAGAGTGGTAGGCTTTATATTCTGCAGCACTCAAAAGTTTCAGTTCGCAGACCTGTGTGCTTATATCTATCCCACCTCTTTACAAGGTATAACTAGACTTTTCCATTCCCTTTGGATCTGTCCACCTGTGTCTAACAAAAATGAGAATTTTGAGTGTTTCTAGTCCTAAACTGCAAATCAGCGCTCAACCACTGTGTGAAACTTTTGACAGAATCGAATGGAGTTTCAGGTCATCATGGTAAATACCAGCTGAGAGATCTTGCATTACTTCAAGTATTGCAATGAAACTATAAAATTTATATAAAAACATATAATGCTAATTGTATTTTCACACAATTCTTTTCAGCATGAATGTGAATTTTTGTTGTGGCTTCCATCCCATTACAGTGTTCCTGATCACAAAAATCAATGATTTTGCTATAGCAAAAACATAGCTGTAGAGATATAGATCACTGGTATAAGTTGCATGTGGAATATTATATATTGCTATTGTATGGCCTTTGAGGAAACCTTCCATTTTCTTTTAAGGAAACCTTCAAACCTTTAAACACGTTATTTAGAGAACATGAATCTTTGCTACTTCAGGCCAAAGACAGCCGCAAACTTCAGTAAACTAGTAACATTACTTTTACTTCCTAAAAATAGTTAACACCTGAGATTTCCCATTTACTAATCTTCTCTCCAAACCATTCAGAAATATGAACTGATATGATTTTTTTAGCTTCATATTGGTGCAGTTTGGAGAAAAGGTTTTCATGTTACAGCTAATGTGAGTTGCTGCTTAATCTTAGCACGGCTAACAGTGAGAACATTTCCTGTCCTTAGCTCATTTTTACAGGTTTAATTAATAATGTAGACAGTTGAGTCTGCCTGCTTGAACTAAAATAATTAGCAGAGAGCAAACAAACACTTTAGGTTTCACTTTATCAATGATGTGGTGTCACTTTAAATATTTAACATTTTGATCTGAGTGACCGATCATTTATTGAAAAGTGCCTGGTTACCCTGACAATTCAAGCAAGAAAGCTGAGCTGTGAGAAAAAGTAGGATCCTGTAGCTGCTTCTGATCAGCAAGGGCTACAAGAAATGAGGTGTTAAAATGAATGTTAGAACTGAGGGTATGAAAAGGTAGGACCTGTCAGAAAACGAATGGTAAAAAATCAGAGAGGAGGGCAAGAGGATAGAAAGGGGTGTAATGCAGCTCAATGACTAACTGATTAGTTAGATCTCCATTTGAGGTCTTCCAGGAGAAAAGTGTCTCATGTACATTTAAATCTCAGGTAGTGATTTGCACCTCTGTACATTCAGGGCAAGAAAAAAAAAGTCTCTCCTAGTCAAATTTATTGGCTTTTTCCTCTAAATATTGTTATTCTGGGGAAGAGGAGACCCAGATCCTGCCAGGAAAGCAGTCAGAGCTTATGTGTGGAGCATGCTGAAACCAGTAGCGATTGCAGCTTTGAGCCAGGGAAACATGTACACATGTTCTGAGAAACTTCATACACAGTCTTAAGCTAAGTCTACACTTAACAAACCTTGACTGCATTTTAGTGAAGCAATCTTTGGTGCAGCCCTGAACAAGCACCTTGAAAAAAGAAATGCTAATTACACTTAATCTTTACTTCATGGTGTGGAATAGTACTTTTGGATTATAGCTATAGCCATTTTGTACTTCTATCAGAAACATTCAAAACCACATTCCTTAATCTCAAAAATGTCCTTATTTTTGTAGATTATGTCTTGTAAACCCCAATATCTCTTTTCAATCAGGTTTTATATTTCCTATTATAAAAATCACAAAAACATTGAATATCTGATAAACTCATAAATTTTTTAAACAATCTCTTTGATTCAGTCAAATGTAGTTCCCTTTCAATGGCATAAAATATTCAGAAAAACAGGTCTCCATTTTGTTTTATTCAGGAGACTAGATAAAGATGCAACCAGTGCCATGTGAGGCTAGTGAATAATATTATTTTCTGGCTGGTGCAAACTCAAAAAACTATCTGCAAGGTTCTTACTGCCCACTTTGATAAATTACTTCTGTTACTGCAGCCCATGATGAGGCTTCTGAGCTGTAACTCACAAGTTTTCCCTCCAACTCTTTTTGTTAATCATGATCATATTTAGAGCCTTAACTGCTTTTCATAGTTCACACTGTATTTGCAGGATTGACAGAAAAACCACAAAAATATTTGCTTACCTGTAGTATTTGGTACAAAACCCATGGCACAACGTTTAATATGACTCCCTTGTGTGCCATTCATGTAAGGTTACTTTCTAGAGAAAGATCAAGCTTTGGTTATATTTTTCAGTAGGGCATGCTGCCTTCAACAGTTGAAAGACAGTGCTGAAGGTCTCTTTTCATTTGAGTAGGAGAGGTTTCCTGGAAGTATGCTCTGACATGGCAGGAGCTTTTGATTGGGTTTAGCTACAGCCTCTGTGGGAAACTGGCTCCATCTCATCCTTGTGCTGGGTGGGAGATTTTCATCTCCCAGTGACACCAATACAACAGCACTGAAGCACTAGCTGTCTGAATCACTATTTTTTCCCCCTTTGGAAACAAGCAACAAATTATCACAGTCATTTAAGAAAAAGGGAGACTTAAAGAAGCTTCCAAATGAAGTGATTCTATTTTTTATTTATTCATTTGTAGTAATCTTTGATCACCACATTTGTGTTCTTATTTGTCAATGAAAGTCCAAGTATGGGTGTGAAAAAATAAACACTTTATTTTGTTTAAATATTTTTTTCTTTTATGCTGTTTTTCTTTTTTAAAAATAAAATTCCATTCCTGACTGAGATTTTGCTGGTGATCATCATAAAACTGAAAAAACCCTATTTTTAATCCAGCTCATCTATTAACTACAACTGGTTTTGAGCAACCAAGGACCTCATTTTCGCACTGTATCTATTCTTCCATCTGTAGAAACTGATGATGCCAGTACAAGGGAAGGAGTCAGTTAACTGTTCATCCTCTCTTCATGGCTTTTTCTGTGACACAGAAAACTCTAAAACTGGCAGCAAGAAGCAGTTAGAACAGATCACTTTGTTGCCAAGGTAATAAAATCCATGAGCTTTCAGAATAAGCAGATTTATTGTATGATATTTAATGTTCATGGCTGACTAAGAAAAAAATGGTAACAGTTTTCATGGGAGATAAGGTGTACATCTTTTAGAGTATCAGTTTAGAATTTTTTGGGTAGTTTGTAGAGCCTGTACTAGATGAGGTGTGCACCTAGGAGAGGGGAAAGTGGTCTTTAATTACCCAAGACTGCCAAGCCCAATGCCTCTGCATCCCAAGCGCTTATTTTAAATGCATGTATGCATGAGTGCACAAGAAAAGGTAATGCTGGATTTTTTTTTCAGAATTGCAAGTAAAATTCAAAAGATTTTGAGTTGTGATTGTCACTTGTGATTTCTGAGACATGACAGTCCTCAGTAAGGGAGAGTGACCAGGGAACAGTCAGTTTTCAAGCATTCAGGCTTAACTGGGATTTTGTTTGTCTTATTTGTAACCTCTGCTACTAGTATATAAAAATATGACTTGAAATTTTGATTAATATGTTTTTTACTGCACCATTAAGCTTGTCTAGTTTACTAGCAGCATGGGGAAATTCACAAATACAACATTTTTTTCTACTCTCCAAATACAAATAAACAAGCTTGTGCAGGCATCCTCAAGGACCTGCGTCCTGAAATACATTTATGGAAGTTAATGTTCAGAGGATATTTATGGAAAAATTGAAGTAAATAATGTCAAGACTCATATTACCAAGGTGCTGAATTGGGGTAAAGAATTTATTTTAGTGGAGATAAAATATCCCTCCGGCTAGAGAAAGAAGATACTCCAGAGCACTGGACTGAACACAGATGCCTTGTAATTGAAACCTCCATGTTTTTCAGCCTGTCCACTGTGGCTCTGTGAGTGAGTGCTCCCCTTGGAACTGAAGGGGAGTAGGAGAGGAATTGTAGGAGAGGAATTCAGAGCACAGAAAATACTGATGATCTTTCTCAACTCTCATCTACTTCATTTGTCAATATGATGAATCTGTGTATGCTCAAGGTTTTAAAAGATAATGTGGCTTGCTATTGGCTCTAATGGGGATTTTTTTTTTTTAATAGCACGGAATGTTGCATTTCAGAGTAATTTTATTCCAATATGCTCATTTTTCGTGTAAACAGTGGTCTGCTGCCATTTGGTCACATACACGCTGTTTTGCTACAGAAGCTGTTCATCAAAGTGTTGACATTTCATTTTAATGCACATTTGGAAAACAGATATTGTTGGTGGCGGCGATTTTGTTTTGCTTTGACTTGGGAAATGTCATATAGTGTATGTGAAAGCTCTGTGCACTTCAAGGAGTTTGCTCCCAGATGAAAATTCCCAGACATTGTAGAAGGAAAATTAGCCACTTTAGCTCCACCTTCTCTCACAACAAAGTGCAGCCTGCAATAATGCAGGCAGAGTTAAAACAAATTAAAGGAAACACTTCCTCACAAAACGTGAAGTCACTCTGAGGAGTACAGTAACATAGTTCATGGATTTGATTTTTGAAAGGGCTGGATAATTTTATGACCAATAATAATATTTTTAGTTATGCATGCTAAGTGAGGTATAATTGGATTTCCTGCTTCATAGCGTCAGCTACAGGATCACTACATCAGTACAGGGGCCAGGAAGGGATTTATATACACACACCCACATACACTCACACCCATGCACACTTCTGCATGCAACAATGAATTTCAGTGATGTGTATCAAGGAGTTCTCTGAATCATTGTGCATAAGCCAGTAGCTCTGAATAGCTCAGGCCAGAATCTACATGTCAACAGGAGCCATGTAGAGGAACTGTAGTTATTGCAGTACATGTGGAGCGTGTGGAAACGGTGGGCATTTGTCCATTTTTGAATGGACAATGGCAAGTCTGGATGTCATCACAGGAGGAAAAGAATTTGTGTAAAATCCAGCTTTTAATATTTCAAAGGCTTCTGGCAATATGAAAGTCTCAGTTGATACCAGAGTGGCAGCTGCTGGTTGTAGACACAGTCACTAAAATGTGGTTGTGAGTTTCATTAACACATCCTTCATTCTCCTATCATGGTCATTTCAGAAATCAACAGAAACAAAAAAATAGAGGAGCATATAATGGATGCAACTTTTCAAGACTACTTCTTTAGTAATTCTCCCAGTGCAAATTAAAATTTTATTTGAAAATTTGGAGGATAATTGCTGAAGAGAAAGTCCAGGCTATAAGTATGACAAAGTAGCACATGAAGCCTCTTTTTTTTTTTCCTAACATGTTATCTACACTGGCACATGAACCTATGAAAGAATAGGCTAATTAGTAAGGTTATTAAAGGTATCATATATCATGATCAGCTCTTTTGGCTACCACAATAAGATCTTGAAACCTCTTCTATCACTGAGACTAGCTGTAGAATAGGAGAAGGGACACCAGAAAGAAGCCAATTAAGATCTGTATGTTCAGCATGAAGATACCTAGAGCATGCCAGAAGCAAAAAGTGATGACCGGGAGAAGCCCTATATCCTGCTGAGGCCACCACAGTTTGACCCAGCCATTAACAGTGCATGTCACTGAATCTCTTCTTTCAAGAGTTATGTCTTTAAAATAAAAGTACAACACTCATTCCCCTGAAATGCAAGAGGATAAATTTCATTTCTGGACTATCTGTAGTTTGAGCCATTCCCCAACCAAGTGTGAGTCATGGGTTCAGTTTCATGAGGAACCAGGGAATGGGCAAATGCACAGGTGCGTTGCCATAGCATGGTTAGTGGTCCCTGATTATGCAGGAAGGAGTTAGCTAGCTGCTGATGAATGGAGAGAGAGGAAGCTTCCAGCTGAATGCTGGAGGAAACTTCATTGCTCCTGAGAATTGAATCTTTGGGAGGTAGTCATCAGTTCTGCTGCCAGAAATGTATCTGCTAAATAGAAAATAATGAAACAGTCAGCAGTAGATCCAAGCCCTCCATGAACCTTAATTTATATGGTCTCACAAAGTTTTATTTAGTTTATCTCCAACTGCTGTTTCATTCACTTTGAAACTAATAAGGAAAGATGTGAACTGCAGTATATACCTCCAACAAATCAGCCTCTTGCAGATTGCCCCCTCCCTAGCCAGGCTGCCTACTCTGTATTGTAAAGTGTGATTGTAGGTAGCACACTCAGAACTGGAAAACTACAGCTAGAAGCATCCTCTTTTACTTACAGTCTATCCCCCTCACACAATGGACAATCTGCTCAAACTTTTACAATAAACTCTAACTATACCAGGAAGCTCAAACTAATAAAGTGTATGTGATTTCACATATCACAGAATGGTAAAGTTGGAAGGGACCACAGTCGATAATCTGGTACAGCTTCAAACAAATGTAAATTATGAACTGGATGATGCAGGTGATATTTAAATTATCTGAAGAGTGGTAGACAAGAAAAAAGCAGAAGTATCATTACAGCACAACCAAAGAGAATTTTATTACCTTAATGATAGCCTTGATATGAAGAATTATTTGACTATGATGAAACTATCAAAAGTATGTTAAACAGAAAGATGTAGGCCAGCATATTATTATAGCAAGGTGAGTCCAGAGGGCAGAGAAAAAAAATAAAAGGATAAAAAATATCTGTTTAATTTTATCTGGGAAAATTTCTGATTAGTCACCTAGAGGGTATTGGAAAGTCAAGGGAAAAGCCCTCCCTGTTCTGTGAAAGGATAGGGCAAAATTGGTCATTATGTAGATAATTTTTCTCAAAGACAACAATTCACCTCAAAAAGCATCAAAAAGCAGTATATTTGTAGGCTAATACATAGCAAATACCTCAGTAATGGGTAGAAAATTTAATTTATACAGAGATAATAATTTTGTTTGTTTTGTTGAATCCTTTTGTAGGATTCTACACCAGGAAGAATGTTGAGAAAAGCCGTCACCATAGTCAAAAACCCAAACAGATTGGAATACATGTCAGGAGAACCACTACAAGAAGACAAAAGGATTAGATGGCATTTTTTATAACAGAAAAACAAGGGAATTGTGTATGATACTTCAGACTACATGGTCTGAATTCCATTGAATTCTATTTTGTGTAATCCAGGACTCTCTATTCTTTAAAAATTGGGCCTCCAAATTAATTTCTATGTTTTGCCTAATTGTTACTGAAGGCCAAAGATAAAGCAGGGCATCTGGAATGGTATTATGCAGCTTCAAACAAGCCCATCAGCTGTCATTCTAATTCCTGGAAAGGCATCATTTTGAAAGGAAGGATGAGAGTGAAAAAGGCAACAACATGAAAAAGCAACAGAGTAACCTAATTACTTTATGTTCCTTCAATTATAAATATATACTAGTTTATGCCATACAACATTTTCATTTAAGAGAACTATCAATGGGGAAATGGGTTGTATTTGTGTTTGTACTCGCTGTCACTGTAGCAGTGTCATTTTGTGTGTACTGGTGGTCTAGAAGACCATGGCAAATGTGTTTTAGAAAGGTTCTGCAACTCATCCCAAATGAAAGAGGAACTGTACTTTGCAGACTTTCTTGAATGTTTTTTCCCTTCCTGCCTTGTTTTATTGTTATAGAACTCCAAACCAAAAGTAATTTCCAGTAAAAAATAGAAATTTTTCCTTTGTGCATGGAAAGCATAATTAAATTACTGATGCTTTAAAAGATGGAGTTTAGATCCTGTTAAGCAGATTTCTATTTGTATTGATGAATTCATTTGACATCTGCTTACTACATAAAATATTGCTGCTATCATCTAATGACCAGACATTCTGGCTCCATTCACTGGAAGTGTCATTCAATAGCTGCTCTTTAGTACTAAATGTTGCATTACATGGAACGATGGAGTATTACAGATTTAATATATTTTAATTATTTTTTTCCCAATGTCACGATTGAGCATTATGAAGCAGGTGTTCTGTAAGAGTCAAACACTGTGCATTATCTACAAAGCAATTTTATTAAAATTGTTAGAAATGTTTGTGTCTGAAGTGTCTGAAAGCTTTAAAATTCATGTAAGCATATTATCCTCTGCCCCGTCATTTCCTTGGAATACAAATGCATGCAAATTTTCATTTCCTTACATACAAGAATTTTTTAAGAGAAGATGAGTGTTCCTTACATTTTCCCATTTAATTTGCAAACTCTCTGCTTTAGTATTCTCTCTGCCATTTCTGAATGCTAAAACAAAAAATTCCTATAAATCAATGGAAACCCTGCAGGAGTTGGACTGGCACAAAATGCCACATCTTGCTGGACACTACATTATTTTTATGAGGTGCTGTATGCATTCACTATGCCCTGATTCCACAGCAAATGAATTGGACTGCAAATAAACTTGCAGTTTTGGATTAAGAAGATGCTCAACAGGAGTAACACCAATAAATTTCTCTTTAACTATGTGGTACGCTAGCTAAGTTACTCAATAAGTAATACTATTTTATTTGGGAGATTTAGTCCTTCTTTGCAGTAGTGTGAGAACATTCCCCTTGGACTTTTGCTCAGAAAAGACTGACATGATGTTTCAGGGAAGAAGGAGAGAAAATTACAACAGCCCTACCCTTGAATCAAGATTAAAGGCCTTCTTCTCTAATGTGCACAAGCACAGTGAATAGTTGGGTGGAAGAGAAGGAGGAACTTGGACTGGGCAGGAAAGTGGGTGGTGATTCTCTAATAATGATGCTGTCAGAGAGCTGTGGGAAAAGACAAGAGGCCTGAGGAGGGACTTGAAGGCTTGTTTTCATATGCTCTTTTGTTAGGTAGGTGGTTTCAAAGATTTAGCTTCAGCATTGACGTCACAAAATCTTTAGGCAGACCATGGAACATACCACCACATTTTGAACAATTATTGTGATGACGAAAGGACAGCAAACAAACTAATATCCATTTGTTATAAATAACATAGTAACATTAGGGTAAATTATATAAATTGTTGCAGGAAATGAGAAGCATGTTTATTTTTTATTGAATTGACCTGGGATTACATTATCAAAAAAAAAAAAAAAAGAAAAAAAAAGATAATTCTGAAAAGTTTAAGGGTATTTGCTGAGAACAGAGAGGTTGGCTCCAAAACCCAAATGCAGATATCGAATACAAGTGGCTTTCAGAAAGGCTAAGCTGCCAGGGGCTCTCTTTGTCTCCCTTCAGTGGCAGATGATGTCTCTTTGCTCTATGTTTTAAATTGGTTTAGCTGACACAGTATAAAATATTATACTTCTGAAAATCTAGCTTAATTTATTACATCTTTACTACAGTGTTTTATTTGACCTACAGCATGAGAGAGGATGTTATGTCCCAGCATATGTCCTTCCTCTAAATTTTATTTCTAAAAGTACAGGCAGGAAAGATACTGAAGGAAAGCTAATGGTCAGTTATGCTGGGGAGGATCAGGGAACTATTTACTTACCCAAATGCGGGCAATTACTATGTCAGTTTTGATATTTCAGCACATCACCTATAGTAACTTTCAAAGCAATGCAGTCCATTCTAGATGTATTGTTTTCATCTCTTTTCTGTTGGTGTTTCCCTTTAAAACATCAAACACGCCTAGAAACTCCCAGCATCTGTATGTACTTTGCAGCTGTCTCCATCAACCCACTTATTTGATCCTACCTTCAGAAAGATCTCATTCTTTATGCTAATTATTAATTAATTAGGGGTAGAATTTATACTTGCATAGCAGATCACTTCCCAGCAGCCCTGGCTAACTGGAGAGGTCCCAGGTGAGTGGAGGCTAGCTAGTCTGACACCCATCTATAAGAGTGGCAGAAGGAGGATTTGGGGAACCACAGCCCTGACAGTCTGCCTTTGGTTCTAGGGAACAACATGGAGCAGATCATCTTGAATGCAATCATGTAGAACATGTGGGACAACCAGGGGATCAGGCCCAGCCAGCATGGGTTTATGAAAGGCATGTCCTGCTTAACCAACCTGATCTCCTTCCATGACAAGGTGCCCTGCTTGGTAGATGAAGGGAAGGCTTTGGTTGTTTTCTACATGGACTTTATAAAGCCTTTGACACCATTTCCCACAGTGTTCTCCTGAAGAAACTGGCTGTGCATGCTTGAACAGGAGTACCCTTTGTTGGGTAAAAAACTGTCTGGACAGCCAGGTTCAGAGTGACTTGAGTTACATCCAGCTGGGGGCCAGTATCAGCTGGTGTTTTCCAGGGCTTAGTACTGGAGCCAACCTTGTTTAATGTCTTTATCAACAACTTGAATGAGGAGATGGAGTGCACCATTAGTTTGTGAATGACACCAAGTTCAGTGGAAATGTTGATCTTCTGGAGGGCAGGGAGCTTCTACCGAGGGATCTGGACAGGCTGGATTGATGGCCCAAAGCCAATCAGATGAGATTCAGCAAGGTCAAGTGCTGCATCCTACACTTGGGTCACAACGCTCCCAGTGCTACGGGCTGGAGGCAGGGGCTGGGAAGCCGCCCAGTGGAAGGGGACACAGGGGTGCTGGAAAACAGCAGCTGAACATGATCCAGTGTGTGCCCAGGTGGCCCAGAAGGCAGATGGCATCCTGGTCTGGATCAGCCAGGCTGTGGCCAGCAGGAGCAGGGCAGTGACCGTCCCCCTGTACCCAGCACTGCTGAGGCCACAGCTCCAATCCTGTGCTCAGTTCTGGGCTCTTCACTGCAAGAGAGACATTGAGGGGCTGAAGCGTGTCCACAGGGGAAGAGTCTGGACCACAAGTCCTGTGAGGAGCAGATGAGGGAGCTGCGGATGTTTAGCATGGAGAAAAGGAGGCTCAGGCTCATCCTATCTCTACAACGGCCTGAAGGAGGGTGTAGTCAGGTGGGGTTGGTCTCTTCTCCCAGGTAGCAAATGGTAGGACAAGGGCAAAAAGGCTCAGGTGGCACCAAGGCATATTTAGATTGGGTATTATGAAAAAATTTCTTCCCTAAAAGGATTATCAAGCATTGAACCAGGCTGTCCAGGGAAGTGGAGGAATGATCATCCCTGGAGGTATTTAAAAGACTTGTGGATATGGTTCTTAGGAACATGATTTAGTGATGGACTTGGCAGTGCTGGGATAATGGTTGGACTTAAGGGCCTTAGGGTCTTTTCCAACCTAATCAATTTTATGATTCTATCATCTGTGGAAAGAAACTGGACAGGTCTTTTTCACTATTTATCCTTGTATCCAAGGAGGTTTTGCTAACAAAGATAAATACATGAAATGCATCACTCTTAATGTCATGATAAATACTTTCTAAGAATTCTGTGGACATTCCTTGTGCACTCAAACAGAGATTTTTTTTTTAATTTTCCAAGGTTATAGTAGAGTGCTGTAGCATAGGAAGATGGAATACTCTACACTGACCAAGGAGAGATAAAGTCTACGAGGCAGTTGCAGTGGGAATTGTAAAGCCTCTGAGCCTTAGCCTCACTATCTGTGAAACAGATATGATAGTTATCCATCTTTAAAATCTCCAGTAACTACATGTAGAGGAATGTTTCTATTACTGAGCCTGAGCTGGTGATATTTACATGCAGGTAGAGTCACATCACCTGCTTTCTCTGACAAACCTAGTGAGATGCACTCTAAGATGGACACCACAACCTCACTGAACTCAGTAGAAACACTCCCAATGTGTTAATTAGCTATTATTTAAAATATTAGCATGCGCTACATTTTTAAAATTGGCAGTAACACTGCTTTCTATTCATGAATTCATGTCAAGTGTTGCTTTGTTTGTCAAGGCAGGGCAGTGTTTTATTTCCAGATCAATTTTCTCAAAAGCAGTAAAAAGTGTTTGACAAAATAAGAGAATGTTCTGGTTAAAGGTGGTAAACCTTTTCCAATATGTTGTTCATTGTATTCATTTTGAAATTTTATTACATGAATTTCTGTGTTGATTACAAAGTGTTGAAATCACTATTTGAAATGAAAACATGACTGATTTTTTTTCTCTCCTGTTGTATTTGATTCTGTATTTTACATTTTTGAGTGACTACTTCAACAGTTTAAATCTTCCTAACAGGAAGATTTTCTGAGATATTTGCAGAGAAAGTACCCTTGCAAGCAAACAAAAGACAAATGAAAGATTTCATGTCTTACTAAATGAAGTGAAAGGTCTTTTTTTTAACCTTAAAAATATTTTTAATTTTCATTAGTAATCACCCAGTAATTTATTGCTTAAAAGTAAATTAAAATATTTAGGAAAATGAAATAATCACTTTAAAATACTCAAATAGCAGATCTCAATTCCCAATTTACTTGTCATATGGAGCTGAGTGAAATCAGCATTGAATTTAAAATTTCAGATTCAGATTTTTAAAAGATGCATTTAGGAAGAAGTTCTGGCACGTTTGAATTGTGTGTATATACATGCATATACACAGGGTGATTTAGTTTACATACACATGTAAAAACTATTCCTTATTTTTGCTTACAGTGACAGGCTCGTGAATGACACAGGAAAGAACTGCCCTATCTATAATTCAGTAGCATAATAAAATCATCCATGTAAAGTAATTTCCAGAATAACCCTTTTCAAGTCTTTCATTTTGCCCAAAGCATTTTGCAGTCAATGCACAGCTACAGCTTGTACTTCCTAAGATGTCATCATACTGCTTATGCTGGTTCAGAGATTGAATGGAATATGACCTAAACTACAAGAGGGACCAGATGCTACAATGCGTTCTACATATATCATTTCTATTGCAGTCATATGTATTCAGATCTATTAGTTAGATCTGGATTTCAGAATCATGACTGTGGCTCTGATATTTAGATAAAATCCTAATTCAGTGTCTGAGACATCAGCTGGAGTAAGTCTCCAATTAATGTTGTATCTTGCATAGTGTTGACAATCAGACATTATTTTTTGCAACTTTGTAACACCTCTTATTTCTTCAAATACCTTAATAAATCACAATTCCAATTACATTTTCTCAGATTTTTAACTGAGAAATGAGATATTGCATCTTGAAAATATTTTGTATTAAAGAAAAGATTTTGAGTTTTAATATTTTCCTTTGTTGACTAAAGAAGTAAACAACATATTTCTCAAACAGCAATTCTAAAGCTTTGAAGTCTTTTAGTAGATCAACTTCTTTAATGAGAGAACATAAAATTGCTCATGCTTAGAAACATCTTTTCCTTTGTTAAATAATAATCAGCTATTTTCAATGCTTCCATAATGTACCAGTGCTTTTAGTTACTGAGAGTTCTCTGCAGTACAATTTGTCTTTCAGACTGTTCCATTTACATAGCACACTCGTTATTTGCATTTAAGAAGAGGAGACAAGATGATCACATAACTTACACCAAAAGCATCAAAATAATAATGCTTAACATATATAGCAAAACTTACCATAATAGATAAATATTTCTAAAGGTTCAACAACACAGAATTCTAAAAGAGAGAAATAACATACACTCGAGAATTAATTAATCACTTTTTCCTTGTAAAACTCTGTGAATTCTGTAGCTTAATTTAAATTTAGAGTAGCAATTGAGAGAAGCAATTAAAGAAATCTGTATGAAAAAACATGTATAGTATGGAAAAAACCTTCTAACTATATTAAACCCTTCCATCATGAGCTGTGCAACAAAACCACGCTGACTTCAACTAAGGACCCAAATACTATAAGGGTGAACACCACCAACTTTGAGGAATACTGACAGTTTTGTAATTCAGAAGTCTTTGCCTGTGTGCAGTGTTTTCCACTTGTGTTTCTCTTTCAGCATTGCAGCTATATCCATACAGGTGGACCAAATGAATGCTACCACTATATACATACAGATGGACCAAATGAATGCTACCAATCTTTCAACACTAGTAGTTTCCCTTTAAAAGCTCTAATATCTTTTGTTATAATCTATCTGTAGTATTTATGCATATTTAATCATGGTAAATGTTGATAAAAACAAAGAACAAAGCAAGTAACATTTGAAGAACATCTCTTTTTTGCCTATATTTAGGTTTTGTTGTTTAAAGTACTCTGTGCATTGTAGGCTATCCATAGCCATATTCAACTGAGAATCTTTTTCTATTTCAATGTTTAGCCCAGTGTTTCTAGACAGTCTCCACTATCTCTCTCTCCTTAAATCAGAGAAAACACTGCAAGCCTGAAAAAACACCAGGTAGATGATTGTTCCCGTCCTAGAAGGATTTTCTTTCTCTGGTAGGTCGTTTGTATTGCCTGTTCTGCTTACAACCAATGTGGTAATACTCCAAAGAACAAAAAGCAGATCTTAACTTTTCTGAAGAATAAAGATACTCAATTTTTTTTTTGTGCTAAGAAGTAGCATTGATTAAATGTATGTTAAAGGATATTTATTGACTGCTATGTTACAGAGCAAGCAATATCATTCAGTCTTATTTTCTCTTAAATGCTGAAGGCAATGCTGAACAAATGGTAAAAATTAAACCAGTAGGGAATGAAATCTACATTATATAAAAAATTAGATTTTTGGTGGCAAAAGCTCTTGTCCTCAGTTTCTCCCATTTTGCCTTTTTCCTAATCAATTTCAGAAGGCAAACACATTCTTTAAAGTCTTTTAAATGGCATGGTGATGCGTCTTTGCAGAAAGTGGTTTAGGTAATCTAAATGTTACCTTATATCTTGACAGATGTATGCTTATTGTAATTGCTTACTTTGCGTCCTGTACATGGAAAGCCTGTGAATCTCAGAAATAAAGTACTATGTAATGAATTAGCTCCAGTGATAACGACCCTTTTTATTGTACAGCAGAGTAAACAGCTATTAATTTAAAACACGTAAATTGGAAATCTGAGAACCATATCACTCGCTGTAGTGGGATGTATTTCTACAGAACGTGATTACTTCCATAATTCTTGAATATATAAGAATTGCTGTGAAGCAGAACAGTCAGATATTCCCATTAAGAAGCATCAACTGCTACCTCATTAAAGGACGAAAGACTCTGTGGTCATGAGAAGAATCTACAAGTCATTCCATTTCTAAATTAAAACCTGAAATAGTTTGAGGATAATGAGAATAAAGATAAAGGTTTGAAATCTTATTATTTCCTATGAAGAAATAGTATATTCAGCATAGGTATGCAAGAGTTGAAATATTATGACAAACCCCTGTCTAGCTTAAAAACTGTTGCAAGTGGCCTCTGAAAAGTGGGCATACTTTCAATTGAGAGTACAATTTTGGAAAGGAAAGAAAACACCAAAGAAATTGAAACCTGATTCAGTATGTCATAGAAGGATATGTGCACTGAAAGTTATTATACATTTAAAGAGATATTAATTTTTCAGTTCTTTAGGGTTATTCCAGAGCTTATGCTTTGGTTAACAGTAGCTACTAGGGTGTTTATGACATTTGATGCTACTTGGCTGAACACAGGGGAAGTCCAGGGAGTATAACTCTAAAATCTCCTTTCTTGAACTGTCTTCAGAGCAGCTGTCCACTACTGGGGTTCTGAACCACCCTCAGGAGACCTCTGGGATGCTTCTTTCACTCAGCTGCCTTATGAATGAATTTTAGGATTGTGATTTAGAAAGTCAGAATTCTGAAATGGGAAAGAAACATGTCTCTTTCTTATACTAGGGTGTCTAACTTAGGCAGTTTGTTATGATTCTAAAAATCTTAATGTATTGAGTTCATTTTTTTAGAAAGGAAGAACAATTGCAAAGATTTATTAAGATTTTTTTTCCTTTGCAAAACTACACCTTTACAAAACTCTTTTCTATATTAATAGTTAATATTTTATTTTTTTCCTTTAAATTTATAGATCACCACATAGAATATATTAGTAAGACAAAATAAAGCAAAAGAAGTTATATAGCCCATGTAGAGGTTATAGAAGAGAAAGTCACCTTTGTCAAATTTTACTGTAGAGTTTTAAATATCCTGAAAAAATGATAATGCCATTTGATGAGACATAATGCACATTAGGCAAGCTCTTTGAGCAGTCAGTTTTGTTAATGTAACTGGATAGCTTGGATTTAGAGTGAAGGAGGCAGCTTCAGCCTTGGACTAGCTGTAATTCCTCTCCTGGATTTTCTTTTACTCTGCTCTTTTAGTATGCAGTTCTTCCGTGCATTAATTTAAATTCAGTATTTGGTGATGGCCAGAGCATAACAGAGGTTCGGTGAAGCTCATTATCAGAGACTCCAGGATGCACATAGTCCCTGCTAACTCCTTGCTTTTCCAGTCCCAGGTCCTGACTAAAGGTTGTCCTGAAGATCTCTGCATCCCAGCTCATTGTTAAGGCCTGTGCAAATCCTGCCCTAAAGCTCTCTTTTTTCAAATTTACTGCAAGGGTCTGAATGTTTTTTGTCCTCAAGCTCTATTCTTTCAGACTGATCATCAGAGTTTGAATGAATGTTGCCTCTGGGTTTTCTCTTTTCAGTTGCCATTTCTGAACTGGATCTCTTGCTGCACTCAGATTTTCACCTTTCAGCTTCAGTATTTGGGTTTAAAGACCCACTGGTTATAAAAGACTTTCTATTTTAATATTTTATTGTGTCATGCTTCAGTTAGATGTTATTGAATTGCTCTTATTGATAATGTCCTTTTTACATTTCTCACTATTCACTGAGTTGCTTTGCGCAGGGTTATCTCTCCTATTATCTCCACTTCTACTTTTACTCAGCGCTGCAACATAGTGAGCATCTCGACTGACTATTTATTTAGGAATTTTTTGAATTCACTTGCAAATTTTGCTTGCATTTGAACATGAAAACTGTCATCAATTTATCTCAGCAATAAGCTAGTGTAAAAGTGAATATGGACACATGCAGCCTTTCCAGGAGAATTTTTTTGTCTGTTTCTTTACCCCCAGAAGTAAGTTACATGAATACCTGAAGCTCTAATTGCGAAGATATATGTCTTTGTTCCCCTTAACAAAGACTTGCGATTTAGGTTCTTGAAATCCGGTCTTTAACATCAGACGCTATTTAACTCAGACCCTGACACCTGTTACAAGAAGCTCACTAAAAATGTTGAATGAATTTCAATGGGACAGGAGCTTCTAAAAGGACAGATTTATCTAGTCAGTGAAAATGTTAATAGGATTCTAAATTGATTTATAGAAATATTCACTTATCATGTGCATAACTTTGTTTTTTCAAGTGAGGTTCTTTAGCTGTAAGGACTGTGCGAATCAGCATGGTTCAGAGCATGGGTTTTGATTATTACTATTCAAGATAGTGTCTTGGTTTAAGAATTGGAAGGAAGCTTCTGAATGGTGTAAGAATTTAGGAGGAAACTTCTGAATGGGATTTCTCTAGAAAAGCAATTCAAGTGGTGCGTCCCAGCACCGCTCTGGGAAAAGATTTCTTTGGAGAAAAGTGGAAAAAAATGTTTATTTAACAAGCAAAGTATTCAGAAGCATAAAAAATGAATAACATTAAATAATAGAACTTCTTGCTCTTCTGAAGAGATGGCAAATTCAGAAAGTTCTTGTTGTGAGGTGTAGCTCAGTCTCTTATCAGTCCTGCTGGCACTGGAATGCAGCATCCCAGGCCCCAGTGGGCCACAGGCATGTGTTTTTTTGAGTTTTCAGTCCAGAGCAGGTTTGAACAGTTCCAAGAAAAAGAAAAACCAGAGTCTGGGAAACTTCTCTGCCTCAGCTAGCTAAAAACTAACTAAAAGCAAAACAAGAGTTCTCTCCTGCTGTCTGTTGGTGCTGCAGAGAACACAGTCCAGGAGCCGGAACACGGAGGAGTGAGTGCAGTTTCTGGAAACAAACTGCACACTTCTTTTCCTCTCCCCTTCTCTTTCATAACTAATCATAAAGGTGCAGAACTTAATAACCAGCATAACAGAACAGACAATTGGGGATACAAGCATCATACAGTCGCCACAGGAGGGATGGGAAATCCATATTTTGTGTGCCAAACACAAAAGCAGTTTTGGACTGTTTCTTTTTCAGTGGGTTGCTGTTTGTTTGGGTTTTTTTAATCTAGTGATAATTTCCTACAGGAGGCAACGTCTGGGCTGTGCTTAGCCATCTCCAGAACGTTTAATTCCATTTCCCTCTACATGTTTGACATAGTGAAAAATCAAACTCTTTAAATCTAGAACTACATTCACATCTACCTTACAATACCAGAAGTGTTGTTTCTTATGGGTTTAAGATCACTTGCAATAGCCCCTTGGGGTCTTAATGATTGATTGGAGTCTGTTGCTTTTATTTCCCATCATTGCAATCACTGTCATATTTCATTGAAGTAAGGGAGATAGGATTTTAACTCCTTGACCTGTTTAAAAAAATAAATAATAAACCTAGACTTGCTAATTTTATTATTTATATTTGTTAAATTTTACTGCAGGTAGTTTAAAAGGGTCATGGATTTTGGGCATTTAAGAACCTAAGAGTTTTGACAAATAAGTAGCTCCCAGACAGTAAGTAGTTATTATACATGATGTATTTCACAGCAGGTTTCCATGGAAATATGATTTGTATTGCCCATTAAAAGTTCAGTGTCATTGCTCTCTTTTCAAGATAAGCTACATTACCTCACATATTGTATGGGATGCTGTAGGAGAGAAAAGGCTTGGGAAATAAATTAGGTAGTTGGAACGCAGTTATTTATTACCTTACAATAATCTGCAAAAGTATCTTTTAATTCTTAAAAATGGAATTTAGACTCCAAGTCATATATGTGAAGAAGGAAGTCCCAATGTCTTGTTTAACCCCATTTTCAACAGAAGTGAATGGTACAAGACTATGGGGGAAAAAACCCAACAAATCGGAAGTATTCCTAAAATAGATAAATAAAGTAGGGGTTTTGCTAATATATATTAAGCATGTGATGTGATTTTCCTGATTGAGTACTCAGCAAAATGCAAAGTTATTTTTTCCAAAAATACATTCTGTGAGACATCTTGTGCAATGAGGTTGTATGAATCACTTCCTAATTAAAGTAAGACTTCTCTTTTACACAGTCATTAATTCCATTTAGAAGAACAACTAGTGTGAGTTCAGCAGCATAGTCTAACATTATTATTAAATTATAAATGTATTTTCTATTTATTTTGTAGGTAAACTAATTTTACAAAATATGTTCGGAAAAGGAGCATGTCTGAAATGCTAAAAGGGCTTTGAAAATTCTATTTGTTCTTATTCAGGATTTGGGATTTGAGAATTCAGTGTGCCTAACCTTTATTTATTTTTTTCCCGCACAAGAATGTTTGTTAGGTTTATGTATGTTGGACTAAGCTGCGTCTTTATAGACCTCTCTTTTTGATATTCTTTGAAAATCTCTAAATAACTGATACCTCCAGGCTTTGACTTCTCATTAAAACCTCAGACCATTGTGCTCGTTTGTCATACTTTCTGTTTCACAGTTGATTTTTTTCCTAATGACCTCTAGTCTGTCTTTTTATCCAAGCTTTTGAATCCAAACACCTTCTTTTATTTATGTTCAGTCATTGCTAATAAAAAAATGCTATTTCAAAATGTTCTCTTGGCCTCATTGTAATTTTGAGCATCTGATATGGATTATAATGGAGTGTCTGTTTATCTATTTGTCATAATTTAAGAATGGTGTTGTCCAATTTAGTACAACCACTAAGAAAGCCATGTGCCACTTTGTCTTCCTGCCCCCTCCAACTGCAGCTGGAAAAGGCAAAGATTACAGTTTTGGATAAGAAAAAATTACTGGAAACAGCAATAAGGTAAGCAAACAAAAATAACATCAATAATAATAAGAATAAAATGTGTCAGAAAAAAGAAACGATTTACACAGAAAGCCCCTGACAATAAACTAATACTGGACCACTCCATCTGCCAGGTTTTATCAATTGGAAGGAGCCCCATCTCCTCAGAAGAGAGTCCAGTCCCCTCCTACCACTCCTGGCAATGACATGACGTGGTATAGGATAACAGCCAGGCACTGGACATGGCCCCTCCTGGCTACTGCAGAAAATTTAACCCTGTCCTGCCTGGAACCAGGACACTGTCACAGAACTGATACAATGGACCAAGCCACTCTAACATAATATAAATTCATTTACAAACAGGATCTGACTTTATTTTACTTGTCCCTATTATACTAAGGAAAGATAATGTTAGGACATACCAGATTAAAAATTATTTGAAGTTACTTTCTCAAGATAAGTACTTTGTGTTATGGTGCAACTGTCTCATTTTGTGGGCAGGTCTTTCTGGATGAAAACCAACAAAATTCTACTGAAGACAACTAAAATAAATTTTGCTAAAAATTAGACAAAATTTTCTACATCTGCTCTTCTTTAATGAATAAGAAGGAGGAGTTGGACAAAAGAACTAATGAAGAAATTCATCATAGAATACACAAAATCTGAGTAATCAAATAAAAAATTTTAAACTTACTCTTGTTACTGTCCCTTACTACTGCTAAATCTACTGCTAAAATTTGTGAATATGACTGCACAGAACTTACATTACTCTGTATGGAAGCAGTATATTCAGCTTTTGACACACCCAATTATAATTAAGGCATGCAATTATGTTTTTTTTCAATAGTCATAGCTACAACAGTAATTTAATCTTTAATATTTTATTGCTATTTAGATACAGTGTATTTAAGGGTATCCTGTTAGGAAGTGGCATGAGATTCAATGTATGGAGAAAAAAGGTGATAATATAACTTTAATTATGTTATAATATACATTAATACATTAATATATTAATATACAAGCTCCTATAAGAATTTATAAATAGTTGCTTTCTTGGTGCATAAACTTACAAAGATGACAATCAAAGCCAGTCAATAGCAACAATGTGCTCTCTTGTAATCAATTATTTACTGTTACTTTACACTTCTGAAAAATGGTCCTTTTGATGCCTTTTATCAGTTAGTTTCATTCTTACAATAAAGTAGAACAAATTTGAAAATGCTGCCTTTGTAGATTTCTCTAAATCACATGGGCATGTTTGTCCATCATGATGAATTACAAAGTCTCAAACAGAAACATGTTACTTTAAATAATCAGAATTTCAACACATTTTATTTTTCATTCAACTTTAATAGAAAATATTATAGCCTAATCTTTTAGAATGTGCTTTACTAAATATGGGGTTTGAAACAAAAAAAATTTCTGAACCAAGAAAACAAAATATTATCAGTAAAATTATAAAAAATATTCTTTTGGGACAGTTAGTTTTTTAATTAATTTTCCAAGGCATTTTATTTATGCATCATGACAAAGGTAGGCTTTCTTTTTTTCATTTTATAAGTGTTTTTCAGAAAACAAATAATTAAATGAAATTTCAAATGGAAAAAGTAACTAAATAGTCAATCATAGCAGGATTACTTAGGATATCACTGGATATTGATATTAAACTGATATTATTATTGATATGACCTTTTGCTATATCATCTTGTCTATCTTGCTATGAAGTCTCACCGCAAGATTTCCTTTCTATGACTGTCTTCATGAACTTTTATCTGTGAAAGTGATAGAAACACCACTTTTCCCCTCTTATTCTAGTTAAACATTTCTTCAGGAGAATCACTTCCAGATTCTCCTACACCAAACGTAGTATCATAGACAATTTACAATTCAAAACTATGATTCTTGGTAATGTAATTCTGAAGGGTGCATACCCCAAAACTATCTGCTTTGAGTAGATATCCCCTAGGTATTTGTAGCTGGCCTCTGACCACTCTGGGTTATGAATAATTCAAATTCTTATCAGCATCTCTGTTAATATATCTATAAACTGAAGAGATTTGTCTTAATTTCTCTTAAATTTTTTCTAAAATCCTTCTTTCTTTGTAGCAATTAAGCGATCTCTAAAATATGTATATTTATATAGTTACATTTTTAATTGCATTTATGCATATATATTGATAATAAAGTGAAGAAAATTATGGTTGACTTTACCAGATGGTGCAGCCTTTGCAAAGATATTTGTACAACATTCTTAAAATTATGTGTATATTTTAAAATGCTAATATGCATTCTCTACAGACCAGGAAAAAAATTTATATTTAACTACCCATCTCCTCTGAAACAAGTTTTCAGTGAATGATCTTCAAGTTTTCAATACCTGTTGATACAATTGGTAAAAATACATTAAATTTTCATATGGAATGTTGAAGTTTTAATGAGTCGGGCAGCATGAAAGCACCAAAACATTAAGATCTGCCATGAGGAAAATAATGCTACCATTTATTTTTTACTTAACACAGCCAAGCTTTTTAATATTTTATATACTTGCTGTAAATAAACTTAAAGCTTTTCTTTATTCCACACCTATCTGGTTTAGACAGCAGAAGAAACTGAGCAACTGCTCTCATCCCAGCATGGTGAATGGCAAATACACCTCATGGCTATTCCTAAAATCCCAGAATTGCTGGAATTTAGCCAGTTCACTGCTCCATCAATTGCTGATAGATATTCTGTCATTGTCATGCCTTATCTCACCATGCTCAATGCTGTTGAGCTCTCAGAAACATATTTCAGCAGTAAATGATTCAGCAAGCAGAGAGAAATATAGAAAGCTTTTTATATGCTTGGAACCGGGCATTAGATATACAGGAAAGCTGATATGGTTTTTTCTCTGGTAGCGTCTGAACTTTACTCCCCCTTTCTATGCAGGCCTCTTGCTGTGTATATGCTGAGAGACAAATGACCTGACCATACCCTTAACTTTGTGGCAAATCACTGCTGAGTTTTTCTGGATTGTACCTGTCCCAGAAGTAGAGGATGTGTTTACAGCAGCATTTAATTCAAAAAAAGAGAGTGCATGTTTTAACTGAATCTTCTTGTCATTCCCCTTAACTCTGCTTTGAGTAACACCCCAGAGCAGGCTTGGAGAATATGAAGGGGTTCCTGTTGGAGGAACTACACTTGTGTTTCAGTAGCACACTTAAGGCAATGTAACAGTTGGTAGGCATTCATGAATACAAACTTTCTTAAATAGATAGAAACCTATCTGTTTGTAATTTGTAAGAAGCTCTAAACATTTTTCTCAAGCTGTGATTTGTAATGTAGAGGGCAATGCAAGAGCTGCACCAATACTAGTAAGTGACACTGCTTCTGCCTGGTAGCCCAGCTCTGTTTTCTTTGCTGATATATTTGTTTCCACTAAAAGCAAAAAAAAAAAAAGCTCCAAGAATTTCAAGTCTTTTCCAGTCTCAACAATTCAATTATTGTATTTCTGAAGATAAGCATCTTCGCCAGTTATTTTAAAGGCATTGGTATTGTGTTTTCTTTGGGTCCTAATCCTTCCTCATATGATTATGCTTTCTTGACTGTTTGTAATCTCACTTATTAGTATCTTAAGATTATGTCAGTCCATTCAAGAATAGCACAATGTTTTATTTTGTCAAACCCTTTGCATTATTTTACACTTAAAAGAATCAAAGAAACCATGCTTGAACTCAGTCACATAATGAGTTTCGTGGAAGCTTTACCAAGACTGGTGGTATTTGGAATTTTTATTTAATGGAAGAATGTGATTTTTTTATATAAGATGGAGGTCTTAGCAGATTCTCTGCAATTGTTTCTAGTGTGGAACATTTTATTTTTTTTTTTTGCACTTCAATGAAGTCAATTATTCTGGTTTGTTATCAGACTACATTATAGTAGTACTGTGTAATGTATATAATATTGTATACATATATATTTTGTATACATATAGTTACAAAAATGGTCAAATATTGCTGTAAAGGCTGAAATGCAACTAAGCAATAAAAATTAAATGTAATTGTCAACACACCAAAGTTGGTGTGTATTTGTTAAGATGTGAATAATGAGATGCTTCTGCTGGAATTAAAGTGCGAATGAGATGATATGACAAAGTCAATAATACAGATTTTATTTAACAATGAATGTTATGGAGAGAGAGAGAAAGAAATATAAAAGACGGGGGAGAGAAAGAGAAAGACAAAGCTGAAAATAGCCACGATTCATGGATCCAGCAGTGTCCTGTTGGTCTTTCTTCACCATGGGCTTCTTGATGATGGGGGTCCTGAGGTCATTCAAAATTTTTCCCTATTTATATATTGTCGACGGTTGGTCACAAGATTTTCGGGTGAAGGAAGAGACAAGATGGGCTCCATGATCAGAAGGCTTGATTTATTATGTTATGATATATATATATATATTACATTATAACTATACTAAAAGAAAAAGAAAAAGAGAGTTTCCAGAAGCTGCTAACTACCTAAGAATAGAAAGTAAAGAATGATCAACAAACCTTGCTCTCTCGGACTGTGTCCGAGAGAGCTCAGTTCTGGATTGGCCATTATTTCCAAACACTCAATCTGGGCCAATCCAGAACTGACCTGTTGCATTCCACAGAAGCAGATAACCTATTGTTTACCTTTTGTTTCTGGGGCCTCAGCTTCCCAGAAGGAAAAAATCCTAAAGAAAGGATTTTTGTGAAAAGGATGTCTGTGACAATATATTTTAGAAAACAAAGCTGATTTCAACACAGTTGCTGAGTTACCTTTCCTTGTGACTCTTAAATTCTACAATCTTTGTGTCCATTATCAGTAATACATTCTTCTCCCCCATGTTTGTTCCCTTCCCCGTAGGTCTGAGATAACACCCAGACAATAGTGGCAGGTTTATCTTATCTCTAGTGTTGGGGCTTACCCGCAGAGGCATACTGCAGGGGGGAAGTGGTTCAGTGATGGGCTGGTGGTCAGAGGTGTCCTCTGTTCCATAACTTGGGGTGATCTTTCTTTGGCCGTGATATGTGTATGAGCAGTTGCCTCCTTACATAGTTTGCCAGTGGGAATTTTTGTCCGGATTGTTACCAGGATGTGTCAGACCGCATGTCTACTGGGCCTGGAATTAACACCATCCTGTCCCTACATTGTGTGCTTTACTCATGGCAAAGTCCTTCTGTGGCCTAAACAGTGTTTGACACAGGCTGCTGTGCTCTTTAAGACCTTGCAGTACTTCAATAGCAAAACAGAAAAGCTTGAATGATTCTTTTTAACTTTCCTCAGATTAAAATTTTATCTAGTCAAAATTAGTCAGTTTAATTTTTAACAGATTTGACTTTGAAACAAAGCTGATTCACTGAGGATTTTTCTACCAACTGTATTTGAGAGCAAACCTAACAACATTGAGAAAGTTTTTTCTAATTGATGACATAGAATTGAATTAATTTACCTGTAAACAATTCCTACATTTTTACCATAACCATGGAAATTCTGCAAGATACGTTACCTTGACTATTTCTTGATTCTAGAGCACATCAGGAATAACGTTATACATTATTATGGAATCAAAAGGTATTGGGAAGGTAAGCTGAAAAATGACACAAAGGAGCAGTGTTTCCTCATCCTCATTTTTAAGAACTAATTTAGTTGTAATATCTTCATTAAGCTATCTGATAGTAATACAGATATCTTATAAACTAAAACAAAGATCTGTTCTACATACACTGTAGCAGTGCAACCTGGGGTGCATTTTAGAAGCTCAAGAGTTTTATCCTCTAATAGAGTTCCTTACCTGTATAAACATGTATCTTTTGTGTATTTTGTAGTAGTGTTTTCTCTGTATTCTCAAAAGAGAGCTATTATTCCCCCTCTATTTCACAGATTCAGTTATTTTTAATTTTTTACAGGTGTTGCAACTAAGAATCGAGTGATACCTCAGCAGTTACAGAGCTACTTACTTACTTACTTTTGTTTCTTACAAACTTGCTTTTGTTTCATACTCAGGAGACCTGAACATGAGTGTCTGTAGTTTTTATTGTATGAAACTGGATTTTACTCAGCTTAGAGCAGCTGTAGGGTACCTAAAGGTATTTATTAATATTTTTAGAGAGACAAAGATGGAGACTTTGTTGCAGCTTGCACTTTTGTAAATCACATATCTGAACTTAACAAAATAGTATGGAATTATAATAAAAATTTCATGACATGATGCACTGTGGACATGATCCATATACCACTGAAACTAGAAGGAGATTGCTAATTGATTTAATTGGAAACTGGAACTGTTCTTATCAGTCATCCGTAAATTGGAGAATTGTACAAGCTTTTAGATAACAATGCTGATACATTTGATGCTGAAGTGTTCTGCATGTTAATGAAAATTTGCTGATGGTGTCATGTCTGTAAATAGTTTTTTAGTATCTTTTTAAATTTATATAGAGGGCTATGTTTCTGAAACTTCCAAACCTTCCTTTTGTGCTGCCAGTCTGAAGAAATAAAATCCAGTAATTTTATATAAATTCCTGCATTCACTGGGATTTACACAGTACACCTGTTCTGAGAATCTCGACTCCTACAAGAAGTGCATTTTGATGGATAGACAACCTCCTTTTTTCTTGGTTGAAAGGAAAGAATCAATTTCTGATAACACCTTGGCTCTGGTATCACATGGCACCAGTGCTGATGGATTCAGTAGCAGTCCAACATGCCCTTTGTTAGAGTAGCTGTATGTGTAAATGCAAAGACAACATATTGGATTTTCCAGGTTCCAGGAAAATCAGAATCACTACTAAACAGAATTGTAGCTGTACAGTATACAGACAGAAAACAGCACCAAATTCTTATGCCATTAACAATAAATACCAATGACTGAATCACAAATAGGAAAAATATGATGCCACCTACTTTTTTAGTGCTTTGATAATATTAATGAAGGGACTTGAAACTTCTGCTATTCCTATTGAATGGAAGAACAAAAAAGGTGTCCTGTCAAGAAAATTAGAGAAAATAAATCCCTCTGCAGACCACAATTTTCTCAATCTCTTTCATATTTTGTATGAAGTATAACACTTCAGAATTAACTGTGAAACAATAAACACACCAGTGTAAACTGATGGGAATCCGAGTTCAACAAAAGGGACTACAATAATAAAGAGAATTTCTTCTCTCATGGCACAGATTGCAGAATATGTTGCTCTTCTCCTTAATAAATGAGAGAAAAATGTCATCAAGGAAAGTGATGTATTTTGAAGGAGTTTATTGGTATTATTTTGAGATAGAAGGTACAGTCCCATAAAGTACAGGGCATTTACAGAAATAAGTAAAAAAAAAGCATTCAGTAGAAGCAAATGTTGGCAATGTGACATGGTATCTCTGCATGTTCTTATATTAAAAAAATTAAAAATTTTAGGTTCATAGGAAGGTGGGAAAGGGCCTCAGGAGGTCATCTAGTCCAACTTCCATTTAGATATATATGTGTTTCAAGATCATAACTGTAACTTACACATTATTATCAGTTTCTGTATAAGTAATAAATAAACAAATAAAGTAATAAATAAATAAAGTAATTGATAAGTCTGTCGACTCCATATGATAAGAAGAATCTTCCCTAAGAAGATCTGTTATAGCCAGGATCACTTGAATATATTAGTGGCTTAGAGTACATGATCACTTGTGGGTTTTATGCTACACTGAGAAGAAAAATATTCGAATATTTGGTTCCGGTTTGGAATCATAGAAAAATCAGAACATGACTGTAAATTGAAATACTGGGACCAGATTTTCTTCTAGGTTGTCAAAATAAAATCAACCTAAAAACTAAAATGTATTTAGGAAAAGCCAAACAGTTTGGTGCAACTTGAATTCTGTATTAGAAAACTCTCCTCAAAAGAGAAGGGGAATCAGGAAATATAGAAGAGGTGAAAATTCCAGATATACTTTAAAAGAATCATAGAATCATAAAATAGTTTGATTTGGAAGAGATCTTGAAGATCATCTAGCTTCAACCCCACTGCCATGGGTAGGGAACCTTCCACTAGGCCAGGTTACCCAAAGTCCCATCCAGCCTGGCCTTGAACACTTCCAGGGATGGGGATATGGAACTATTTACAGATTACCAGTTGTTATTATAATTCTCCTGGATCAGGGGTGTCTATTTCAAAGGCAAGGAGATGTTTGTAACCAAATGCAAGTAATTTGAGAATCCTTGCCCTTTAGTAAAAATATTTCCAGTTAAACTTTGATATCTTTCTCAATTTTCTCTCATTCCCCAGTGAACACAATTCCCTTCACTATTCAAAATTATGTAGCTGTCATGGGTTATGTCAATGTTAACCTTCATTATACGTTTTCAGTTATGGGTTTTCATGAATGGAACTGAAAACAAAAGACGGAGAAAATCTCTGAGCAAGTGTGATAAAAGCCTTGTTATTAAATTGTTCCTTCTCATTCTGAAGTGAAGTCACAGTTTATTGTATTTTTCTCTTTTCGTATTACACTCTGTATCTGTGCTCTTTAATGACATTTTACAGAAGACAGGTTTTCATTTCTAAAATTTTAGCTTGCACTGAAGGAATTTTAAATGAGACTTTCTATTTTGTTCTTCCTTTTTTTTCCCCTCATGAGTATGTCTTCATGGTCATGATCTGGAATATTAAAGCTGTGTGACCTCAGGCTGTAGCGCTACTGACATTTATTATGAATTTTCAACAAGGAAATGCAGGTGAAACAATGCCATTTTTTACGTGCAGGTCCTTTTGACCTATGTCTTACAACCACAGATAAACACGAGTAAAATATTCAGACAGAACTACCTGCATTTGGCACACCTATGAGCACAGATCTTACAACCCTATATTTTCATGTGTTAAAAAAGCTTTTAGTAATTGTGATGGATTAGAAATCTTGGGCTTTTGTAAATTTTGTTACAGATAACTAATCTGTCTCTGATGGATGTTGACAATATACTCACATCTGATTAACTGATATCTTTCTTGAGTTACATTGTTTAATAAAATAGTTTTATTTATAGAGAAATGCAGCTATTTCTGGAAGGAGATGAAGTTCTATCTATGAGCTTTAGCAGTAAAATCATGGTGAAAGGAATTCAATATGTGCTACATTTTAGTTTTATTTTTCAGGGGACTTAAACTTGGAAAAAGTTGATCATAAACTAGTTACTTTTCTGTTGTCCTGAATATATAAGGTGTTTTTTTCTTGTGATTTTGTTAAAGAACTGGAACTAAAATAAAATATCACAGTGGTTCCCTGAATTCACTGAACTTTTAACTCCAGAAAATCTGCTCTCAATTTCTGCCTTTTTCCATATCTGAAAATAATTCCAAGATTCACTCTTGATCTCCAGTATATAAGGAAAGGCCATCCTGTAATATCAGTGAATTAATTCTTCAGTTAATGATAGCATCAGTCTAATTTGAAAATATTTTTAAAGTAGAAATGACAGCAAGAAACGCACTGAAGATTTTAATTCCCTTTGAAATAAATCTGGTTATGCTAAATGTCACAAAATGGTGCTAGAAGAGAAAGACTTGCTGCCTACCAAAAATAACCCTCAACCAACAAAACCCAAAAAACTAACAGAAACTAACATCTGGAAACTGAAACTTATCTGATAAAAGTAAAATAAAACACTTTTTTTTTTCTTCTGTGTACTGGGCTGTCTCAGGGTCTGCCTCTCATAAGTAGTTCAAAGCTGTCTTCAGAAGCAAGCAGCATATTTCTGTAGTAGCAGCTATTGCTGCTAGTAAAAAACTGACTGTGATAACTAACTAGTGTCCTCACTACAGCTGCTCTGGGGAATTTTACTTTGTAACAAATGCAGGGCAGGCCTGAACAGGGCAGGCAGGGGTACCTACCATTCTAAGCCTCCTCACCTGTAGCAAAAGCATCTGCTTGATGCAAATGTCTTTGGACAAGATAAGTTCTTCAGCCTGTATAAAGCAAGAGGTCAGGTGGTGGTAGAATTACTTTTTGGCTCTGAAAACTGGAAATCTCACTCACATTAACAGATCGTGTGCATAAAAATCAGACTACTCAGGGTGAGCTGCAGTCATGCTGAAGTGTTTGCAGAATCAAGACAGATGATAATTGACAAGGATAATGTCTTCATTGTAGCCAACGATGTTTAAAATACTGTTCATCATCACTGTAATTATAATATCTATAAAGGGAAATGTCAGAAAAACATGGAAAGTTATATTTGAGTCATCACTTGGTGAATTGGTTAAGAAAAGCAGACTAACGTGAAAATAATTTAAATATCTGCAGATATTAAGTGATTGTATAATCTCTTCCACCTTGAGATATCCCTGTAAGATAAATCTCACTTTAATATCTCTACTAATTTTCAGTTTAGTTCTGTTTTCATATATAAAGTAGGTATGTAATGCACTTCAGTAAGGTAATTACATTGACATATAAATTTAAAATCCAGAGATACAAGAGAACAATACGAGGACAGCTTGGAAAGACAGTTATGACCAGCAGATAACTGATTAGAAATATGAATATATTTTTATTTTCACAGTTTGAAGAAGGTAGCTAAAAGGCGTGAATAGAATTAGAATTAGAATTATGATTAATTAGAATTAGAATCAGAATTACAATAGAGTACATAAGGAGCCTACAGCAGTCAACTACTTCAACTGTTTGCAGGACAAAAATAAGAAAACTATAAATTATAAGGATTAAGGACAGATAATTTTGGGGATAAAAACATCAAAGTCATAGGAAGATTGCAATACTTAAATGCAAAATGTACATCTATAAAATTTAAAACACAGAGAGGAAGTCACACAATGGCAGTTCCTTAGTTTAGCAATAGTGATGCTAGTAATTATCTTACAAAGGTGTGTAAAGGAGTAGAGATGGATTTTATATTACCTTCCTTGTCTTCCGCTAAATACAGCAGAAGAAAATAAACATATATTAAAAATGTCACTGGAAAAAATAAAAGCAAAATTTTATACCAGCTGTGACAAATGTAGCTACAAAAGAGGAGCTGCAGAGAACGAAATGTGAGACTGGTTGGAGCAGAAATGTCAAAAATCTAAAGACT
>NW_005054302.1:8388657-8485623 GCF_000277835.1 Geospiza fortis | reverse complement strand
TTGTGACATTGTGCGAAATAGGGGAACGCAGTAAAAACAATTGAGGAGGAGGTCAGAGAGAGGAAAGAAGAACAGATGATCATATTAAAGCTGAGGAAAGACAAATATTTCAGCAATGTAAAAACAAGCACAGAGATTAAAAAAATATGTTAACAATGAATTATCTTTGTGTGGTCAAACGTCAATCTGTATGTCAATCAGAAAACCTGAGTAAATGAGCTGAATGAGTAGTGTATAAGCACTCCTTTTATTTATCTAAATCCTCAAGGCATTAAATAAAGTTGTTTTCTTTTTTTCTAAATCTTCCTCATCTCTTGCCCAGAAAGCTCTTTATATAATTTTGGCTGGTTTAAAGCTATTGCTTGTAGAAGCCACATATATTCAGTGCTCCAGCTTTGCATCTGAATCTGCGCAATATGGAAAGTGGGTGAGCTTCTTGCAGGCTTATTTAGGAGAGTGAGAGCAGAGAATCAAGCAAAAATTAGAGGTTTGGAGCACTTGCCCTGTGAGGAGAGGCTTGGAGGAAACGGAATTTTTCAGTCTAGAGCAGTGATGCCTCAGGATAGACATAATAGTTTCTAAACAAACATCACTGATCATCGAGGAGGTGAAGCTGGGCTCTTCTCGGCTGTGCAGACCAGGAGGATAAAGGACAATGGACATAAACAGATGTGTGAGAGGAGCTCTGACCCTATAAGAAGAATCTTTTCCCCACAAGGGAAGCTGAGCAGTAGCACAGGTTGGCCAGTCAAGTGGTGTCTTTGTTCTTGCAGTGTTTCAAAACAAAGCCCAGAGAAACCTCATCAGATCTCATGGGAGACCCTGTACTGAGCAAGCAGTCAGACTCCATCCAGGCTGGAGACCTTCAGAAGACCTTTTGGATCTGAATTGTCTTGTACCATTGGTCTGTGATTTAGAGAATAACACACTCAGACTACTGCCAGCAGTAACCAAGTAGCTGCTTGGAAAACTTCTGCCTCTCCCTCAGTGTAAGCTGAATGATGCTTATTACGTGCTTATTTTAGTGGCCAGTTTCAAGATATCTAACAATTCTACAATTAAAAGGGAAAAAATACTAAATATCTTTCATTCTTTTGAGTTTTTGGTTTTTTTTTTTTTGTTATTAAATAGGATAGCTCTTTCCCATTCCACTCTTCAGTGTATGTTTTTAAGCACTATAAATATGACTATTACAGCTAGTAAATATGGGTTCATTTAAATGACTTAAGGTCTTCTGAAAATAATGTTACTCTAAGACAGATAAAATTTCATCTGACTTTTTTAACTCAAAGATTTTGCTAAAAGGAACTCAGTAAATTTAACTTTCAGCAGTTTTGATGTGAAATTATTTATTTCCACATATGATATCTACTAGTTTAGTTGAATATATTAGACTGAAAAATTAATAACATGATAAAAAGAATCCTGATATAAATTGGAGTGCATTGGTTTTGAAAAATAATTGGTACTGGATAAAAGCTATTGGAATTACCAAAAATATGCTGCTTTAAATAAAAAAATCTGTTCATTTCCTTGAAAATATGTTGTTTACAATACAAATGGTCTGATTTCAGTAGCAGGGATATGTGTTTATTGAAAGTATATGAAGTGTCTATTTCAGGCAAAAAATGATCCCCAAATATTTCGATTTTTACTAAAAAGTTAATTAAAATGTTTAAACCTTAAAAAATTTACTACTTCAGTTAATTGAAATTCTGAAGTTGAATAGTATTCTGTTTAAAAATACAGCTTATGAAAAATAAAAATGTTTTGTGCAAATATATCACTTTAACAGGAAGTTCAAAAATTTAAAAAAAATAATTTCATTGCAACATTCTTGTTCATTGCCATTTTTTACTCATTTGTATGCAATTTTTCCTAAAAAAAAAAAAGTATTCTGGATGCATATTTTGGTAGTTACAAAATATTTACATAATAGCAAATAGATAAATAAACTAAATAGGAATAATGAAGTCAAAAGAAGTATTAGTTCCTTAAAGCAGTTGATTCTTTTCACGTATATTCTGAATTCTTGTCATATTAAATGAGGATTAAATTCTCTAAAGACTGTATTTGAACAGGTATAAACTATTAGAGTATCAAAAAAGATGGATTGATATAATTCCCAAAACAGATGATTCATAGGCCAACTGGCAAACCCCAGATCCTATAAACCAGATGTCTTTATTTTCCTTCTCATTTTCTAGTAACACAGAGAAGTTCTCTGGGGATGTGTGATGTACAGCTTCAGATGGGAAAAGACAAAAGCTACTATACCTCCTGTGGGGGAATTCTCAAAGAATCCCGGGTATGGCAATAAACAAAAACTCATCTTTAATTATGGGGACATGGTTACTATTTAATGTACTCAGATTGCTTTAACATATTCCAAAATTAGACTATTCCACAGGTGAAAGAAAAGGTGAATTGTTCCTTCTTATTAGATGTCCCTCATGGAATCTGAATGAACATCAGTGGTTGAGGCCATGATATTTAAGATGTACAGATAATTCCAATAATTTAACTGGTTTTAAGGCATATAATGAAAGAAGATGCAGAGCACTGTTTGCAAAGAACTGCTAGTTCTATAAAAAAGAAGCATTTATAATAAAAATTAGAAACAACATGTTTATTGCTCCAACCTTGCAGTATTATAATGACAGAAAGGCTTATAGTTCTTAAACATAAAATGGGAGCAGGATAAAATATAGTTGTTGGCATGGTGACATGTGTCCTGAAACACCAGAAAATGAGATTAGAATGCTTAGCTCTGTGGATGAAGTCATGTGATAATTGCTGGAAGAAAAGTGGGCAATGCAGTATGGAAACACCAAGTCCAGATTTTCCAGGAATGTTGACACTGCTGCAGTCAGTCAAATCCAGCTTGTAGGATACACTTCCTTCAAATTGTTCTGGATATTGATCTGTGACTGCAGTTCGAAAATTTCAAAGATACTGGTGTCATAGAATCATTGATTAGAATCAGTAGAACAATTAGAACACTTCATGTTGGAAGAGAATTTTTCAAAATATCTGTTTCAAATCCAGATCAAAGTTCAGACACCTCCCTTCTGTGCTGCGAAAAAACCTTGTTCCTCCTTTTCTTTGGTCAGGCTTTGTATCTACTCTGTCAATGCATAGCTGCAAAGTGGAGAAAGAGCTTTTCCTTCTGTCACCAAAGTTTCAAGCTTCTGGCTTTCTGCTTCCTGGCATCCTGTATCCTCTACTTGCTCAGGACCAGCTTCTACCTGTTGCTCCTTACACACAGTATGCAGTTCAGGTTCTGCCAAAGGATCCCTCAATTCCATGCCCATCCCTTCTTGATGGTGGACAGTTTGCTCATCTCTTTCCTACACCTCATGTCCCAGCCTCAGAGAGTTGCACCAGGCATTGGGGACTGGGAGGATGTGTCAGGAGCTCTCATTCAAACTGGCCCTGCAAATTTGTCCCTGCAGTGTCCAACACTAGTGTGGTATTTTCGGAGACCCCCGTCAAAGGGAGGAATGATGAATCTGACTCCATGTTCTTAGAAGGCTAATTTATTATTTTATGATGTATATTGCATTAAAGAATGCTATACTAAACTATGCTAAAGAATACAGAAAGGATACTTACAGAAGGCTAAAAGATACTAATGAAAAACTCATGACTTTCTCCAGATCCTCGACACAGCTGGGCCGTAACTGGCCAATAAGTAAAAACTATTCATGTAAAACCAATGAACAATCACCTGTTGGTAAACAATGTCCAAACCACATTCCAAAGCAGCAAAACACAGGAGAAGCAAATGAGATAATATTGTTTTCTTTTTCTCTGAGGCTTCTCAGCTTCCCAGGAGAAGAATCCTGGGCAAGGAGATTTTTTCCAGGAAATATGATGGTGACACACTAGTGTCTCACCAGCTGTGGCAGTGCCACACACAATCTCTGGGCATCAGACCTTCTCTTCTGGTCCCACCTTTCCATCTCTGTTCACTGTGTTCTCTGGTTGTTGGTACTCCAGATAAGGTGAAGGGTCAAATGTGAAAATATTGAAATGCAGTCAGAAAATACTGCTGGTCAGAAAAAGAGGGTGTGTCCAGGGAGCCACAGAGATGCAGGATACCAGTTCTGCAAAAATTGGAGGTGCTACTATTGATGTTTCAGACAGCAGTAAATCTACATCAACCACTAGGATGCTGGCACCTAAACAATTTTAAATTAAAAGGTTTGAAAAGCTGACAAATTACTAGAGATGGTAATTAAGTCCGTGAGGAGGTGTCCTACATTAACCCAAGCTAGTGCCAGAAATACCAAATTCACATTTTCATTCATATATATCTATGGATAAGTATATATATGTCTATATTTAGAACAGTAGACTGAACCAGAGATAAAATTATTTGACTAGCACACACACCTTCTTGAAATAATTTAACTACCAAAATCTCATATTGTCTATCTTACCCTTTCTTGTAAAAGGTTTAAGCCCATCAGCATTTCTGAATATGGAAACATATTTGATTCTAAATTACTGCATACAATAAATAGGAACCCCGTGTAACACTTTTAAACACCTCATAAAAACAAACAAACAAACAAAAACAAGATTAAGGAGAGAGAGAGGAGTTTCCTGTTTTGGCAGGTCCTGCAAACTGTGAATATAGTATTCAAAAATAATTAAACTTGTGTGTTAAGATCAGCATTTTTCTCATTTCTTTGATGTTGGGGTTCTTTTTTATTTTTCTGCTTCTGCTTAAAAAAAAATCTTGCATAAGGCATTAGTTTGTGTTTGATATGTAACTCGTTTTGGAATTTCAATCTCTCCTTAGGGTAATGTTTCTGCTTACTAAATGTAATGCTTATTCTCCTTGAGAGAAGTGGAATTTCTACTTTTTTAAACTCTCATTCTCAACATTAAACTATATACATACAGAAGTTGACTTTTTCATAAATTTTTTTAGTATTTGTGTCACCCTTTGCACAGAAACCAAATAACTATTTTATTAATTAGCTCCTCAGCACTAAGAATACATTCACCTACATTTTTCTTTTCTCAGATCTTACCAGTGCATATTTTTCTATTGGACTTTCCCAGAAAGTATTTGCAATGTTGTGTACTGTGCTCTGTTCATACCTGCCAAAATTGGTGTTCCAGTTTTTCTGGATCTCAGTGAGAGTAGGAGGAAAAGAAATGATAAGGCCTTTTTATTCTTTGCTAATTTCTATAAAGAAAGTTATGCACTAACCACAAAGTTAAAAATGTTATTCTAATGACATGCTAACAACATTGTTAATTGGAGCATAGAATGAACTATAGGAACTTTTTAATGTGAATTTAACAGCGGATTTTATTATCTACTTCTCAAAGGAGATCCTAGCTGATGTCTCTCTTTACCACAATTTTAAGAAAGACATGGCAATTTTGACTTAAGGAAGAGAAAAGGTCTGGGTGTAGCACCCTCAGATCCAGAGCTACTATCTCTTCTAAATGCCTGGGTCTGAAGAAATGGTCTGCAGTACAAGGCAGGAGTAGAAACCCTAGGGGCAAGGCTCTTTTAAAATGCCACACAGAAGACAAAAGAACTCCTGAACCCTTGTGGTGATGGGGGAAAATGTAAAAGAGGAAATGCTCTCTTTGATTTAAATTAAAAGAATGCCATAGATCAGTTCAAGTATTTTTGAAATCAAGCTTAAAACAGAGTAATAACTGCAAATATCTGAACAGAATTTCACTAAGATATGGGTAGAACAACTTGTTTTATTACCAGACCAGGTAAAATGAAACTTCAAGTAATACATTCATTGTGTTCTTCTGAAAACCTTTAAATTTACAACTCCTTCTCAATCTATGTATCACACTTTATTAATCAAGTAATAGTAAGATCTTGCTTTTCCATGATTTCTTTTCTTTACTAAAATTTTACTTGGGTTTACATTTTCCTGGTTCCAGAAATCCCCACAGTATAAGAACTGAGGATGGGAAGAAAAAACTACATTTCTGAAAGTTCTTTGTGAAGAAGTTTTTTCTTCTTTTTTCACAGGGCAATGTGCAAGCCATAGTTGAAGCTCTGAAACTCGTATTTCCTCTACCAGACTCTATCAGTTTAGTTTCTGATTTTTCTCCAGTACCTTTTCCTCAAAGGTGGATTGCTGTTTCTCTTTTACTGAATGAACCAGGGTGAGCTGCTGGCTTTGATTAAAACCTTTCAGGAAGACCACACAACACTGAACAACTCCTTTGAAACTCTGGGTTATGACCGCGGAAACACAGCAATCTGCTAAATGGTCAATAGAAATCAAACTTATTGAACATTGAGCTTTACCTAGATCTTGGCAGAGAGCAGAAGAGCATCACATCAGTAAACTCAGTGGTGGTACACGCCAGCTGAAGTTGCTTACTGTGGCTTTCTGGGCTCATTTCTCAATGACTGATCATTATGAAGAGCCCAAAGAGTAAATCAGTGATGTTTTTAATAGGTCAGCTCAAATTAATTCTTCTACCAGAAAGAAAATTTCCTTGGTAATACACCAAATCTGCTGCTTGTTTGTTTTTTGTTTTTTTTTTCTATGAAGAACCCTCCCAAAAAAATTGCCAACAATTAAGTTAGAACCAGAATAAACACAATGATAACTGTTATATTAGAATTAGAAAATCTTGTAAATCCCAAAACAGATGCTGCTAGTCTCAAATAAAACTTGAGCAAAGCTAATCTAAACTCATTTAAACACTGTCATTGCAGGAGTCACTTTTTAGAAAGCCTAGATTTAGCTTGGGAATAGCTTGGTATTGTCTCATTACTTCTGAACTTTTATCATGGTACTGTACCTTTCTAAAAGATCATGAAAAGGAACGGAAAGGTAAATGTTGTCCTTTCTGATTCAATTCCTTTCTACGGCTCTGACACTGAGAGAGTTTTGGCCAAATTCACCTTTTAATGCTTTCTCTGTAAAGTATTCCTACAGTGAACAGAAATAATCCTTTCAGTCTTACATTTTAGGGCAAAAATGACCTTATCTGTGCTGATACATATCAGGTGATTCTCATGGTCATCCTTTGTAAGAAAAATGTGACGCAATTCCTAAACTGTGGCATAAGCATAATAGCATTCATATTTTTATGTTGAAATAAAAATCTTTAACACATTACTGCAATCACACTTCAGTCAAATGACACACTGGGCATGATGCAGGTTCATCCATCCCATGTCTGTGCTTGACTGCTAATTTGAAATTTCTAATTACATTCTTATGATCTGGCTTCCTGTCAGACTGACAGCTACATAACATGTAGGAGGATAGCTAGATGAGAAGGCTAATTATGAACTAAGGCAGTCATGAGAGTGAGAGAGAGAGGAGGATATTTTATTTTTTTAATCAATATTATATTTTCTCTTGCACCACCCCCAGTAGATTGTGTCTTAATGAGATTCAGTCCTAATCAATGTGCAGCTAGCCAAATTAAAGGTCAGATACTGCCTGTGTAGGGCATGTAAATCACAGGAAAGTCTTTGAGATGCCTTCCCTTCCTTTATTCCTTTTCTACAGAGTAGTAAAAGGCAAAAAAGCATAAGTTCTTCTATTACAAGAGAGCAGGGTGTTTCTTTTCTTTCCCTTTTATTTCCTGCAATGCATGTAACTCAAAGCAGCAGAAAGAAGGCCAGCTGTGTTCCCTGTTCTGTTTTTACTAAGGTTTGCTGACTACCACTTTTTTCTTTTCTAAGGAACTATTCCATATGTTTCTGCTCTTAGATATGCTCTATGCATTGATCTTCCAACACAGTTAGATGCTACTCACACTGCACACATATTTTCATATATTTTTTGCATAACCTCTTATCTTGCTCTAGGGCACAAAAAACATATTTAGCATCATGCTATAGAAGAAATATTCTTGTGGGTCACAATACATCTTTTGCTGTTTCTCAGACACTTTGAAAACATACACATGCAAAAAAACCCTGATGGTTACATCAACAAGGCCCCAGAAAAACCATATGTGAAAGCAGAGTTTACCCAGGTCAGATTCTATGCTATGTAGATAGACCATCTGTTCTATAAATACAATCCTGAAGAAAATAATACACATATTTTCCATGGAAACTGGATTGATCTTAGAAAGGGCCTAATGGTACCTTACTTTAAGTTCTGTATCAACCACTACATAGTAATAGTTCATGAGGGCTTTTCCAGTTTAAAATTTCAGGAATTCTGAGTTTACAAGCATAAAAAATTTAATTGCTAGTGTATAGTATATTTCTGGAATTGAAATAGCTTGCTCTTTTTCTTTTTTTTTTTTTTTTTTTTTTTTGTTGATCTTGTTTCTTCTCCTGATTTAAAATTGTACACCATAACTTGTTTATATCAGGTTCATCATGCTAGAAAACTGTATTACTACTCCTGAGGGTTATAAGGTTAAGAACGGAGGTGGAGACCTGGATTCCCAGTTATGGGACAGAGAAGTTCAAGAGTTTTCCCAGGCTAAGAATCTGTGTAGAAATGTGATCAGAAGCAAGAGAGGTTTATAGCAGAATTCAAATTATAACAGGAACAAGAAATCAGAAGCAGGTGCCTGCAGTCATAGCTACACATGCAAGAGAGAAAACCAGGGAGAAAGCCGCCGTGGCGCACAAAGTAGCCAATAATGATCTGTGTCATACACTGCTAAGGGACACTGCCCATTCCTCCTGATCAACAGAACACCATCTCTGTTGGCTCTATCAGCACTGCAGGACTTTGAGTAAGAGCAGATGATCCACTGTAGAGCCACATTACTGAACCTGCACCTGAAGAAGAATTTTTTCATTACTAACAAGAATTTTATAAATTCAATGATCATTCATGCTGACTTTTTAAATCAGTAGTGGTTGATATCAATAAGGGTAAGTTCAGATCCCAAAACATCAAGCTAAATGTCTAACAATATAAACCAGTTTTCTTATTTGGGTCACTCAGAAAGTGGCTGCATTTTTATATCACAAAAGGCTTAATCAAAAAGATCTAGAGTCAAACTTTTCCCTTCACAATATCAAACAGCGGGTAGAAAATTGAAAATAATTCTACTATCAGTTTAAATTAAGGACAGTGTGAATGTGGGTTTTCTTGAACTTTTACTAATGAGAAAACTAATGACTACTGCTAGAAAGTGTGCTGATCTTGCTTACTGTAATTTTGCCTAAAGTTAAGATCAAGTTCAGGTCTTGCTCAGGAAGAAGCATGTTAGCTATGTATAGTATGTGTAGTTCCAAGCACTGACTTTATTTTTGTCTCCTGAGTTTAACTCATCCTTTTGTTCACACTTGACTTATCTTCATTGCCACCTTCTCATCTCCTAAGAACATTCAGCATCACAGTTTTGGTGAGACTACAGGGATCAAACAAGCCACCAAAAGAAAAGGATACTACTCCCCAGCCTGCTATACTTGATTCTCAGTGGCCTCTGTTCTCACCTGCTAGATAGCCATCTGCCTGGACAGGAGAAAATGTACTGGGATCTAAGGTAGAAAGCAATCATCGTTATTTCAGATTTCTATTTAGGAATTACAACAGCAATGATAAGGGAGTGTTACTCCAAATTGGGCAGTGTTACAGATCTCTTCTGAGCAGATGGGCTGCAAAACAGCAAACTTTGCATGGACCAGCTGCAGGCTTTCATAACAAATACAAGCTGCTGATAGCAGTCTAGACAGGCACAACAGCTAGAAAACACATTTCCACTATATAATAGCCTGTTGAAGAAATGAAGATTGCTCCTTGGCATTCCTACTTAAATTTATGTGCTTATTAATAGAGCTAGATTGTTATATACTCACATACACTCCTCTACCAGCCTGTGCCAGTTAACACAAAATGGATGTAAAATGCTACCAAGGTAACTAGCTAGGAATTGAATATCACAAACAGATTTTTATTTTCTTTCTGCTTGTTTGTTTACCCAAAGGAAGCTGCAGTTTTTTCAAATTCAGGTTGTTAATGAGGAAGAAAGTCCAAGAAAAGTCAAAATGTCATCTGCTGGTCAGTTAAGCCTAAGAACATTTCATTTTTTAACTCGTGTAAAGTATTTAATTTTGGAATATCAAAATTTTTAAAATGGAATTTTCTTATCAGTACTCTGACTTATAAAAAACTGTGAATCACTTGTAGTTTTGGGGTGTTTTCAAATATTTCTATGTTGTTTTCTTTTATTCCATACGGCCAGCTGAAATTCTGTATCTCTCAAGAGCATGTTGTAGAGCTCCTGCTGACAGAAATACAACTTCAATACCATTTCATGAGAAATAAAACTCTGTATGTATTAGAAAAGATGAAAAGTAGGACATCGGAAACATCAGAAGAGATATTTCTTTTAGCAGTGTGATACTCAAAATATAGCTTAATATTAAACCTGATCTTAAATGAAACTTAGCAGGACAATTTCTTCAGTTGTTATAGCATATTCAGTGTTGAAGAACACATGATGTATTTTTGTGCATTAAATCAAGAAAGGGAAATGATAAGCAAACAACATCACTAGAGTCTAGATTTTCTGCAGGTCCTATAATGCTGGGAATTAGGATATTTATTAAGTGGATTATACAAATATATTCAAAATTTTGCTCCAGATGTCTTCTCAAACTAGAAGAGAGGAAAGACTGCTGAGAAAAATACAGTGTGAAATGCTGCTTTAATAATGACAGATGAGAATAATCACATTCAGCAATCAAAACCTCAAACTACATTTAAAACCAACAGGAAAAAAAATCATAAAGAAAAACTCATAAATATATCAGTCCTTCATTCTCCTTTGTTCAGTACATGATAGTTCTAAATAATTCTGTCTTTAAGATTATCTTTTTGAGTGTCTTTATCTATATTGTTTTGCATATAATATTGGACATCTGTGTTGGATATCTGTGACCAATTCTGTGACTAACAGAGAGGAAAGAAAAAAGTACCTTATTTAATAAAAAAAAGAAGCAAAAAGTTGTACTCTTTTAATGTCTTTGAAAAAAAATATTGCTACAAAATCACACAAACAGTTTTACATATAAATAACACAGCAGTGTCCTAGGAAGGTTTAATGAGCTTTCCCTGCTTTTCTGTTTTGTTTGTTTGAACATATTCTTCTATTCAGACTAATAATTATTTGCTGTATGAGTTCCACAATATTATTATTGGATTTTCCTGTAACACAGCAAGTGTAGTCTTCTGGCACTTTCTAGTTACATAACCAAGGATGAAGAGTTAATTAGGATCTAAGTACATACAATCATTCAGATTTGTATAAGCAAATCTAATAACTCAGTGTTATTAAATATGCTTCTGCAGTGTTCTTGAGCATCAATCACAGAGAAATAAAAGGGGGGAATATTACTTATTTAAATTTTTCAGATTAGTATAAATAATGCAGTGAGAAGAGTGCAGATGGAAAGCATCATGTGTTCCCTGCCTCTTCCCTCTCTCTCGTGTGTTGTTTTTTAATTCCTCAATAGAGGAAACTGCCACAAAGAGGAAGTTTCTTACTTGTTTGGAAGATTGCTGAAGCCAAAGGGGAGAATCTACTGTGCCTCAGGGAGTCAGTAACTTACATGCTATGAGACTGATATCTGACTCGCAGGAGTTGGCATCAATGTATCTGTGAGAAAGGAAAAAAATATTGTAAAAGAAAGGAGAATGAAAATCTGAGCAGTGAATTTCCTACCACCAACGTGGGAGTTTCAAAGCATGAGTTGAACTTTATAATTCTCTCAGTTAGATGTTCTGTGATACTGCAGTTCTTTTCCCATTTTAGATGAAAGAACTCTTAGCAAAAAGAAAAAAAAAAAAAAAGAGGCAGCAGGATTCAGGGGAAATATTACTTTTTCCTATTCTGATCTCAGCTTCTGTGATAAAAACTCAGGAATAACCACAGCTGGCTCTCCAGGAAGGACTTAAATGCCTTTGTTTCAAGGCATTCTCTATTTAAGTGCCCCATGGATGCCTTGCTATTATCAAAACATGGAAAAATGCCTGGGAGTTACACGACAAACACAGTTAACCTGCCTGAAGTGAATGATTCCTAAAACTCAGCATAAAACCAAATGCTTTTTCAGTTGCTTTGCTTTCTAACAGATGCTGTTGTTTGAATTGCATGTTTGACTCTACTCATGTTAATTAGGCATAACTCTGCATCTGAGTCCCCCAGGTCAGTGTTTTATATCCAACATTTTTTCTGTCATATTGTTGGTTTTCAGCCACTGTTGTACCACAGTCAGTTTGTTCACATGCAAGGCTTATTTGCCATAAGCAAGCAATTCAGTTTCATTAACAGACCTTGCCCCTTGCAGACTAACAGCTGTGGCACTCCTAGCCCTCAGAGCACCTGTGACTGGGTTTCTACATGCCTGGAAATCACTGTACATGTTTTTCCCATTTGGCACTATAAATACAGATCTGGCTGGCTATGAGAGTAGCAGCACCGACACATGCATGAATTCACACAATGCACAATTCTAGGAATGTTTTTCCTGGAAATAGAGCAAAGTGACTGTGCATAACTACATATCTTCCTACTCTGAAACATTACCTGAACACTTACAACTGAACATTAATTTATCAGTTTTGGTACTTAACAAGCAAAAAGACCCCTTCGATACACACAGTTTCCTGATTAATTATGTATGAGATCATTACAGAAATCACAGTATCATAGAATGGTTTGGGTTGGAAGGGACCCTAAAAATCATCTGGTTCCAACCCCCTTGCCATGGGCAGGGGCACCTTTCAGTAGGCCTGGTTCATCACCCAGCCTGGTCTTGAACACTTCCAGAAATGGGGCAGCTTTTCTGGGAAACCTGTGCAAGTGCCTCACTGCTGTCACAGTAAAGATTTTTTTCCTACCATCTAATCTCAACGTGCCATCTTTCAGTTTAAAGCCATTCCCCCTTCTCTTATCACTGCATACTCTTCTCAAAAGTCCTTCTCCAGCCCTCTTATAGCTCCCTTTAGGTACTGGAAAGTGCCATAAGGTCTCTCTGGAGCCTTCTCTTCTCCAGGCTGGACAAACAGGCTTTCACAAGAATAGTCACCTTCTTGGATCGGCTGGTCATGCTGCTTTTGCTGCAGCTTCTTTCAATAAAAATATTTGTGACAGAGTGATAGCGGAGTAAATCAGAGGATATGAGTCAAGATGTTATGAGAATAGGAAGAGGTATCTCAGGACCTTGGTCTTTTGGGGGTGGGCTCAAGACTAAGTATCTTCTTGAAAAGCTGGTGAGAAGAATAGTGTGGGAAAAGGGAAGGACATATCTGGGACACAGGGAATGAAAAGTATTAGCACTAGAAAGACTCTTGTCTTAGAAAATATGAAAGAGAATAAAAGTGAGAGAAAAGTTTCTGGAAGTTACCTAAGAAAAAAATAGATTTTGTGGCTTTTGTCTGATTTTCATTTAACTGATAAATTCAGATTTTAGGAGGGTCAATATTGGGTGTTTAAAATACAACTTTTGAGGTAGCAAATGACATTAATGGCTTTACTATAATTAAAAAAAAAACCAAAACCAAAACAACAGAAAACTCAGCATTGCACTCAGAAAGGATGTGAAGAGCTCAGTAACAATTGAACTGAAGTTATTCTGAGGTCTGTGGATACTAGTTTGTGATATATCTTAGTTAATAACTGCGTAGTTTCTGATGCTTGTCTGATGTTTGTTCTGGAAAGAAAAGTCAATATCTTTCACCAGCAATTGTGTGAGTCATACTCTTTATTGGAGGAGTCAGTTCTGTGTAGGAGTGGGACCTAAATGAATGTTTATATGTGGAAAAAACAATTTTGTTGTTCAAACCTGAAGTATATGTTCTTTCAGAAGCCAGTTAGTGATGGTATTTTAAAGCATTTTTCTTTTCTATACAAATCCTCTATGAAACAACAGTTATGTGTCAGAGATCATAAAATGGTACCATTTCATTGCAAACTTGTTTTTTTCCCTTAACCTTAAAATCAAAGATCTTTTAGATCAAAGCTTTTAAGAGATTCTATGACAGATAAAGAGTAATCTTTCTCCCTAATGTTCTAAGTTTAAAGATACTCACTGTATAATTTCTTAGAAAGCGGAGATTTTTGGAGAAAACTAATTAACTTTATATTGATTTTATCAGTTCCTAAAATTATAAAGTTGAAGCTGTAAAGCTAATGTAATTTATGTAAACCAAGTGAAGTATGCTGACAAAGTGATGACCCTGTTCACTACCTTTCACTATCCAAATCCTACATATCAAGCTGCCTTGATCATCCAAGCAGTTAGGATAACCACTTTTGTGAACCATAAATTAAGGATTACTTCATGTTATCTAAAACCTTGTTAATTTTACCTTTCTTTTACTAGTCACATGGTGGGCTTCTGTACAATAGTTTAAAAAGTAAAAGAAAAGTTCTGAAATATTTATCAATGTAGTGGAAATGTTGTAATTACTAGTTTGAAGCAAGAGAGTTCTTCGCTTTATTGATTGAAAAGCTAGATCTTCAAGCAGATATACTTCTATACAAAGAATGGATGACTGAAATGAGACTTTTGAAGAAAAGGTTGCATAAAGATCTCTACTAGAGTCATTCTGTCTATGGAATGAATTGCAAATGGTGCATATTTAAAACTCAAGAGTTTATAACACTGAGAAAACTGATCAAACCTTGAGGCTAGTGCTTCTCTGAGTGGAAGGGTTGAACCAGGAGATGATCAGAGATCCCTTTCATATATGAATTTAAATTAGTAGGTCTGAGGTATTAGGGACAACTTTCACCAGACATGTTGCCAGTCTTCTCACTGCTAGAGAGGATTCACTGTTACATGATCTGATTCAGCCAACAAGCCACACTTGATTCCTCACTTTTGCAACACACTGTGCAGATTTCCAGACTCATAGCAACCAGGACAACCTCCGCTGAGGTCATCTTTTCCATCCAACAACTCTGAGAGTGAAGCAGGATCTGAGGAAGCTTCTGTTGCAATCAGATGACCACTTCCAGGCACGTTTACAAGCATCTTTGGCCATGACTCCTGACATCAGCCCTGGGGGTGTTCTGCTGTTTTCATCTCTTGGGTGGTATGAGCTGAGGTGCTGGGCAGCCACTGGGGAGGAGGCAGACAGCAAGTTCCACAGCCATTTACTGCACCAGCACCAGTCTATGACTCCAGCTCACTCTTAAACAGGGATTGTCCTGATTCCAGAAGTCACTGCAGATTATGTGTCCCTCTTTTGCACAGAAAATCTCTCTCCTTTACTTTGCTGAAATTATGCACAGCCCCTCTCCTTCTCTGATAAGTTTTACTGGTTATTGTATAAAAAAATATCTTTATGTTTCAGTTATGAACTGAAGTATATTAACAGCCTGGTATCACTAACTTTGTCTTACATACTGCATTTGCAATGGAGGACTCTAGCAAACGCCAAAACAAAATCATTTGTTCCTTTTACTTTTCAACATGAGTTTCTGTCAGGACGTCTGATTGCTTAGGATTCATAGGAGATAGGAAATGCACATGGTGAAATGGTAATTTATTTTTTCTATTTTGGGTGTTGAATTTTTCAAGAAAAACAGAAAAAATCTTGTTAAAAAGTATCACACACACACACAGAGGCATTATATCTATATCTATATCTATCTATCTATCTATCTATCTATCTATCTATCTATCTATCTAATATATGCAATTTTTAGGCAGAAACCATTATCTGACTTCCAGAGAGACCGCTTTTATAAAAATGTAAAGGCATCCTGGATCCTGAAAGGCTTCACATCAAGCTGAGGTTTGGTTTTAGACAAAGGAATTTGTGTTGCAGTATAGCTATAGATGTATCCATCCATCTTTCTTTGGAATTTTGCTACTGTACTAGTTAGATAATGGACAAGGAGAAGAACTTTGTCTTGGCATTTTAGAGTTCACCATAGAGTTAGTCTTAATTGTTCATGAGATTTACTATGTCCTTGCAAACCTAACCTTCCCTGGCCCCTCGCAGGCTTAGTACAGAGAAAAGTGCCTATTTTGACATCCTCCAGAGGAGCTTCTCCTTCTACCTGATTACAGTAAAAGCTTGAGGAGATTATCCAACCTTGGTTAAACACAGCCTTGACAAACACCTCCATTTATATTCACAAATTAAATTATTCACAGCCATACCTCTAAAAAACAAAAAAGCCAATATGCTTTAAAATCTCTTGTGACACAGAATTACACAGAATCTGCTAAGCATAAGGCGTTTGCCCATACATGTTTAGCACAGAATTTGCTTATGCATGAAATTGAGAATCTTGGCAAATGCTGGACATGGTCTGGACTGGATTAAAGAAATGTTTATTTAGAAGATGCCCAGCAAGTGGCATCAGGTCCTTGACTGTGAAGGTCAAATTCAATTCTCTGTCCCAGGCTTCCTGTGAAAGAATGGTATGACACAGAATATGAAGTTAATTATATATCATTCTGCTCTTACAATACTGAACTATTTCAGCTCCTAAGGCTTGCTTTCTTTGATGGCTCAGATACTTAGAAGTTTATGTCTCGTTAAATCATTTTTAATACAGTTCAAAGTGCTCTGTAAAGTTTCAGGGCTATCAAAACAGTAAAATTACCTGACAAAATCCTGAGAAGATTATGCTTGCCCACTTAGTCATAGTATGAGGAAATTCATATTTCTGTGATTAATGATGACTTACACTGTTAAGGATGGCAGTCTGAATTAGAACAACTATATTAAGAAAAGAGAAAACTCATAAATTTATCAGAAAGGAATATTTGGCTGTTTAGTTCTGTACACAAACATCACAGCCTTGAAAACTGCTTATGGTTCCTATGGGGAAAGCTGTTTGCACAATAAGCCTTGTCCCTGGCATTCTGAGGTGGAACTGACCCTAGCTGTGAAGTTAATATAGTGCAATTAATAAAGCAAGAGAGAAAACTAATACAAAGAAACATAGGGAGGATCAGACTCAATAAACAAGACAAGCAAGTTATAGAGTAGAAAGCAAAAGAAGAGTTAGGGAGGAAGAAATGCCTGGTTTGGAAGTGAAGAATCCTTCCCCATTTCCTAGGTCATTGCACTTGCCTATAAAAGCATTCAATTAATAGTGTAAATCTAAAATTTTCATTAATTTGTAACTAACTATTTTATCCTGAGAAAATGTATGGAGAAATTCAAATACTGCATAATCAAATGAGATAAAAGTAACCACCTCCCAGTGACATTTCTCCTTCCTATTAAAACTGCTGTACGCATGCAACTGCTGGCAATAAAATGTCAAGAATGAGAGAGAAACTTGAAAGATCCTTGATACAATAGGAAAAAAGCTGATTAAAAAAAGACAGTGTTTTACACTGTTTTAGGTCCTAATTATGAACAAACCAGACTTTGACTGAAAGCTGAGACTTTCGTCTTCTGTTTTCAGAAAGCATGAGACTACATTTGTTTTGAGAGATAATGAGTTTGACACAGAAAGCTCAGCCTGGCTACCTTTGAGCTCAGCAGCATATGGTGTAAAACTCCACTAATGATGTGAAAGCTTGAATTTCCCATGTTGTGAAAGTATGCGCTCCACTCTTGGAAGAGGCTTGCTTATCCAGCTGTCCACAAACACCACTCAATACTGTTGCATGTTTCATGTCATTAACAGAGAGTGGTAGAATAAATAAATTGAATTTTGAATAAAAGACAACTGCCCATATATTGCCTGTGTAGGAGAGATGTACGCACTCAAGTATAAAGGTTTTTGGCCTCACAAATCAGTTTTGGTTTGCTATCTTCCTTACATACTAACTTAAATATCTGTCCTCATGTGTCTACTTAAAAATCACTGACAAATGTGATGCTTAATGGACTCAAACCCAAAACTGGCAAATTCTGTATCTTAATCATTCCAATGGATAAACTACTGTTGTAATCAAGTATAAGGTTTGTGAGTATAAAATAACTTTTTTTGTTTTGTCATTTCAAGATAACACTTCATTAATTAGTCAACATTACAACAGCGCTTCGTGAGGAGAGTCATGGGCTTATTCTATGCCATAGTCAGGATAATAAATTATCTTCTAGAGTAACATTATTGATTTAAATTGAAACATGAAAACAACAACAAAAAATAATTAAAACTTGGCATAATTTGTTTTATAGTTCCTTTCAGTCCTTTGGAGTCTGCACAGGGACATTCTGTGATCTAAACTGTAGTCTCATAGATTTCCAACATATGGTAGCAATGTGACTACTTTAGTGAAATTTAAAAAAATTAATATTAACTCATTATCCAATAAAAAGGATTTACTAGTGATTGATTTCTGTCATAGTGGGATAATTAACCTTACCACTTGCAATATGTAGTTATTCATTAAGAGCATCTCACACCAATTGCCAGAAATTATTAAGCTAAACCTCATGATACTTGCAAAGAAAGAATAATTATCCCCACTTTGCAGGTGGAAAAGCTGATTACATACAGATGCTCACAAATACCTTACACCTATGACATACAGACACCATTATACAAAAAGAGATAATGATATATTTTCCTAATTGATTATTTAATATTTGATATTATATACATGCTGAAATGTATAGCTTAATTTTCTGAGGTGCTGAAAGTCTTTTATCTCACAGTCCAATGAATATGGAGATGAAGCTTAAACACAAATCAGGAAGAAACTACATCTGAGCAGCTTCAGAAATCCAGGTTTGCTTTTAAAAGCGTAGGAAGATGTAAAAAAACCCATACAACAAAGTTCAACAGAACTCTGAGTCAAATATTAGTCTTCTTTATTTGAATATTTTTGTTGTGATTATTGGTTTCTATGTGTCAGAGATGTAGTTAAGGGACTTTGATTATACACAGATTGCAATGAGAATACACCGCCTGACTTTGAATTCTGTCAACTTTATCTTGATTTTTATTAATTTTTATTGATTAAAATATGACATACTTTACTGCATCAAAGAAAACTCTCTGGTAGCTAATTTAACATCTCTTAATTTGTACAGGGACAGGGTGATGCTTTACATTACCATTATAAAGCAGAGACGACATGGAAGTCATAGCTGTGTTGCCCACTAGCAACACTCTGTGTTCTCCAGATCCTGACTGGGAGAGGAGAAAAACTATTAGCAACACAGAAAATCCATATCTAGCTTAATAATAATGCAGTTCTCTTTCAGTTTGCTAAACCTTTGTAAAGCCCTTGTGTTTGAAAAACATAATCAGTCTTAAATAAGCTAAGCATGGCAGAATTGCCTCACAGGGAGTGCTACTCTTCTGGTTTATATAGATTTAGACAGGGGAAAGGCAGTGAATCTAACTTAACCCCATCTTCATTGGCTCTACATTTTAATCAGAATTTAATCCCCCAGTATTTGCAGGGATGCTTTGGTAAACTAAAGTAACAGACAAAGAAAAAGTAACCAGGGAAAAGTGAGCGAGTTAGGACAAGCACGCATATGAGGTTTCTTTCTAGCAAAAAAATAGGTTTCAATTCACTTTTTAGTATTTTTCAATAATTTTCTTTTCAGCATTTTTTTCTTCCATTACATTTATTTATTCTCTCATCCAATTATTTGACTTAGAAAGGTACAGTATACAAAGTATGGCTAAAAATGCTTCAATCATTAGGTGGGCTTAAAATCTGAAGACAAGGAACTTGTGAAGAAAATATATCTCAAGAAAACACCCATTAGAAAACAGTCTTCCTGATTTAATGATGTGTCAAATAGGATAGAAACCTTATTGAGTCCCAGGGCTCAAGTATTTTTTCAAGTTTTGTTTGAGATAGTGAGGTATAGTGTGAAAGCAAAATTCTGTGAAGGTGATAGACCATAAAACTGGTGATGTGATGGAATGAAAATGGTCAAACACAGCCATCCTTGCTTTTGCAGAGTAAATAGGAGCTTACTTGTCCTGCTGGGATTATTTGCAGAGCACAGTTTGCCAGTAAATAGGTGTGAAAATCAGCTGCACTGTGAGTGAAAAATGTCCTGAATGTGTCTATGGAAACCAAATTGTATTTTTCTTGTCCAATCATTCCCTATAACCTACAAAGTTAGGATCCCTTATTTTATTTGGGGGCATCTTAGTAAAATATCTGATGAACAACAGGTACATCAGAATCATTGATTTGCTTCTCCATAAGGTAATTAACAAAGCCATTACTAATCCAGCTGTCTGCTGTACCTTAAAGGTACAGAAAGTCAGAGGTGAGACCACATGGTCTCATTGTAGTTAATTGGTATCACATTCCCTTGTAAGACCTTGCTTGTTTCAGTGACCCCCTCCTACCCCAGCAGAGATATGTCTAGGAGCAAGTGAGCACATGAACCTCTTCTCTCACTGCTGGGTCTGAGTGTGCTGAGTGCTGCAGCCAGGGCTAGCCTTGGTTAGCTTTGGACTATCAGTGTCAGGATCAGGAGCAGGACTGCAGCTCACCCGAACCTGCAAGCAGAATGACTTCCCGTTTGGACTCAGGCTTGACTCAGTCCTTATTTTATCATTACCTGTTTGTTCCTATCCTGAAACATTAGCTCTTTCTCTGTGACTGCAAAAAAGTCAGTGTTACCCTAGTGATTTCAGAGAGAAAGAGCAAAGCCATCAGAGGAGAGAAATGGTTTTGTTAATTGAGTCTGCTACCTCCTAGCTCTTGTGTCAATAGGAATTCAGTGGTTTGCCAAATTTTTCTAAGGAGATTAATGATTTTGGCTGCCTAATTTAGGAAACCTTTAAAACCTCTTGGGCTTTAGGAAGTGAAAATTATGTTCCACTGAAGTGTTTCAGGCTGGCTATGTAAAAGCCACATCTCTGAAGATTCACCCACCCAAATATATGCAAATATATTTGTACATGTTCTTTTCTTTGCTACAGTTGTGCATTTGGCAGAACATGAGCATGTTGCTTCCTCTCTTTGCTTTGCTAAAACTGATAGTCTGAATTGCTAAAAAAATGTATATCCACTCACAGCTCTGGCTTTTTTGATAGAAATTAACTAACTTCATATTTTCACTGTGATAGAAAGATCCAAGAAGCACTGCTCATGGTAAAACAAATGAATCAATAATCTACCTCTATGATTTGATTTAGGAAACAAAAAAGTGCTGCAGTTCATACCGGCCCACATAATTTCACAGCTCTGGAAATTCATATAATTTTTAGAATTTTCATTTCATGACAGATTTCTATGCTGAGAAGAATTCAACTTTGAGATTTTTACTTGCTCTGAAAGCTTTATCCTATTAAAAAAAAGTTTATCACCATTTTTATTAGTTTCTTTTCCCCTAAATATTTATAAAAAGTTAAGGTGTTTTAATTAAAATCTCATATGAGAAAATACATACTCATAATTACTTCCCAAAGCACTAAATACATTTCCTCCTAGATGTTAGTGTGTGTATAGGTATACTTATGTATATTTATAAGACTGTGTATAATTAGAAGACTATATATACTTATAAGACTGAAAAATAAATTCTGCACAATAATTTATCTTTATAACTAGAATTTTTATTAGTACCATGCTATTTGCAAACAGATGAGTAAGCCTTCAAAGTAATTCAAAATTGCAGTTTAAGTTCTCTATTGAGTTGTTTGTAGATCACAAAAAATCGACCATTTTTTGGGTCAAGTATTTTTAATTTAAATAATCTTAATTTAGATATTCTGCCTGCTTTTTCTCATAAATTATTGTCAAAGGAAAATCATTGTATTTTGATTCTGTGAACACTTCACGTGTAATTCTAAGTTTATGTTAAGTCCAATTTATTGTGACAGAACTATTTATGTGCTGCTATCTAAGCAGTGAAATAAATGGTTGCAAATCAGTTAGATAAATATATTAATTAGTTAGAAGACAGTCCGTAAGAGAGAAAAATCAATAGTGTGTGGAAGGTAACAAAGTATCAGCTTTCAGCCGTATGACTGACTATGCAAGCTGAAATTTTTCACATCCAGAATTCGAACTTTGGACAGGAGCACCATCTTTCTGTTAATATCTGTCCATAAAAAAAGGTAAACGCCTGAATAGCAGTAGAACACAAATTCTAAATGGTATAAACCCTGTAAAATCAAAATACGTTTTAAAATATACTTGTATCATTTTCCATATAGACTCTCAGTCCTAATTATTACTGTCTGAGCTTGCCATGATGATAATATCCCACTCACTGGGTTCAACAGACTGATGTAAACCAGAAGTATACCTATGTCTGTAAGTCAGTATTTGGACTTAGTTCTATGCAGAATTGGAATTCTGGGATAGATAAATGCACATTTATTCTAATACTATGATTCTTCTAACCTGGTATGCAAGTGTTTGCCTAAATATTACTTTGTACTTTTTGAAGGATAACTTTTGAGACAGTGAGTCTTTCCACTTTTTAAACTCTTTCTTGATGATTTATTTTTAATCCATTTTGTTTCTCCTTTTCAAACTTATTTACTTCTTAATTGGCAATCACTTTAATTTCATGGCTTGCATTAATGTCACAATTTCTTCTTTCAAACTCTGGTCATACAATTTGTCTAACATTTCATCTAGCATGTGGTTTTAACGTTGGAATGGAAATCAGAGTCAGCTCTCACGCATCAAGTTGCACAGTTTTTGACCTTTTATATAGAATAACCTCAAAAGAATGAGAACATGCTGATGGGAGATTAACAAATCTTCAGGGAGTTCAGAGATACGAGCTCTATCAGCAGAGGGGCTGAGAGGCTGATTGTTTGAATGTCCTACTCTGGCCAGAAAAATTACCTTTTTCTTGTGAAGACAAGTTGATTCAGAAAATCTCCAAACTTTCTGGTCATCCCACCTGCATCTGAGGCAAAAAATTATAAATATTGGAAGAAGGATCAAAAGAAAAACAACCCCCATTTTTTCTGAAAACAAATATTTTGTTCTTTGAAAGAAATCATGGACAAAAGTAATGAGAACATCTGCTTTACCTAGTCTTTCCACCTCTGTATCCACCTTCAGCCTCCCAAACCTCTTTTTTTTTTTTTTAATTCCATAACAAAATGGCTAAAGACAGTGCAAATCAGCATCTTGCTCTGTTTTAGACCTTATATCTAGGAAACTGTCCAAGATCCTTCTGTTCATACATAGCTTGATTAATTTCTGTAAATATTATGCTGTTTCTGCTTTGGTGTCTCCATTGAAAGTGGGAATGACTGTCCTCTGCGTCTGTTAGAGAAGGATTTAGCTTTCATCTTTCAGTGACTTAGACATACCTTGGCTTCTGGTACTTACATTTTATTATGGAGACAGGATGGTGGGATGGCCCATATGGATGGGTGCTTGGGCAATGTTTATGTTATATTGTGTTAATGTGATAAAACAGATGTTTATACATATATATAAATTTATGTATATAGTCATGTGTATGTATTAAGGATTGGCAGACTTGATGAGTACTGTGAAGAAAGGATTGAATGTAGTATCAATATACAGACATCTGTTTGCAGACAAATGTCTAAATTGCAAAGATATCTTAGAGTACCGTGATGAACGAATAATTTTAACTAAATACTTTCCTCAGTGATATCACACTGATTTTAAAGGGGTTTGTCCTAAATGTCTTGAAAATCAAGCAAATAGTTGTACAATAATTATCCACAAATTTATAATTATTTTTCATGTTTTCAGTCAGGACTTTGTAGTATAATTCTCATGTGGGTTATTTCAGCATTTGCTTAATTTGCATATGAGCAGTTATCAGTGGACTGCTCTGATGAGGATGGCTAGGTTTAAAACTTAAGTATATGCCTTAGTACTTCATGAATGAATTCTGTTATCTTAGGAGATGCAAACCTCTCAAGAATTCAATCAAATGTCAATTAAACTCTGCTGAAAACTCAAACCTGTGTAAGTAACTGGGGATCTGGACATCAGGAATTGAATAAGATCTACCCAATCTGTTTTCCTCTGACATAATTCAGCATAGATTTGCTGTCAAAACTGAATTCAGCTCTTGCTTAGAGTTAAATAGTTAAAAACTATTTTTAACAATACTGTAAGTACCCTCTACACAAAAGGTGAAAATAGAATTCAGAATATCCATTAACTGGGTGGCACTCACAGCATTGGACTTTGCTCATAACATGAACTTGCTTTTCAACAGAGTGGATGTGATTACTTGCTACTTTTGTCCCATGTGCAAAATGTGGCTGAAAACATAATAGGGCAGAAGAAAGGGCAAATTTTAAATAGTTTGCAACTCAACTGGAGAGAAATGTATCAGTCAAGAGAACCTCTTTCTATAGCTTAAGGGCCAGCTTTCAGTATTCAGTTATTAAGCAAGCTGGAATTGAAGAAAAAGATTGCACAGAGTTCTTGTAGCTACAAAATTTGCTTCTCATCTTTCTCTGCAATTACTGTAGCCTTAGCCTCTATTCCCACAGCAATTAACACAGTAGCTCATTTTGACCATTTTTATTTGATTGTTTTTTAATAGTCTTTGAAGGAATCTCAGCAGACAAAGCTCGATTGACAGGTTGGTTACACCTTTATGGGAATGGTACAATTTGGCTTTCTGTCTCTGAAGGTTTTAACTCCTTAGTCATTCTTAGCTCTGTGCACATTTGGCTTCTTCTGCCTTCCATCTTTCATGCTCTGCTGAGCTGCTGGCTCTGTGTGGATCATCCTTTGATCACATGCCTCACAGAGCCAATACACATACATTTCCACTGCTGATTCGCTCTGTGCATGTCTGATTTAATGCATTTTATGGTTACTTTTTTCAGAAGACTGCAGTGATTATTTCCATGTTAATGTTCTCATCCAGATAGTAATACAGGCGACTACTGGTAATTAATCATCAACCCCTTTATTCTTTTTATAACAGAGGAGCTCTTTAATGCTGTTCAAGTCATAACCTGCACATCCATAAATGTTGTGAGAATCTGTCAGAAATAGCCAAGCTCTTCTAGAAAATTATGTTAAATGTTGAAAGTCTTATCTTAAGAATTTATGGGGTCTGAGTGTCCTATAACAAGTTTTATAGATGTCATTCCCATTAAAAACATAGATAATTTCACGTCAAAGCCCCCAGTGTAACATTGGTATATGTTACTTTTGATAACTGCTATTCTCCCTTGCAGATAAATTACAGTCTTTCAGCTCCATAGATACATATTTGCTGTTGAAAAAATGGTGTAAAACCAGCCATTTTTTTAGAATCTGCATCTTTGAAGGCTGTTAATGCCCATTCAGCCAACCTCTCATAGTACTTAATAAGAGTATTAATGGCACACTGCTGACAGTAAAGTCAGTCAATGTTTGGACATTACCAATATTTCCCATTACACACTGTATGGTAAATTTACTATGACTGCAGCTAGGAGAATGACCAGAGCACTGTCACATTTACAATTTAATTTTAAACTTTATGTGGTACAAAACATTTTTAAAATGGCATTGTGTTATGAGAAATGATGATGGCTGTGTATTAGAATCAATAGAGACATCTAGAGTAGCCCTTTCTGTGCCTTGCAATCAGCATGCTGGTTGATTAATATTGGTAAAGGAGTCTCAAAGTCTACAGCATCTAAAGAGCTTCCAGAGAACCCAGCATCAGGAAAAGTGCAGGGTATTCACTTGACTCATCTATCTGCTTTTTCGCCAGATGTACTAAGGAAATGAGGCATCTTTCAGTCATACTATGGATATTTTCCTGGCAAGACTGCAAGAAATTTCAGTCTTTAAAAACAAAACAAAGCACTCCACCCCACAACCCACAAAGGTATTTTAATTGTTACCAAAACATGTTTAGGACTGATTATACAGCATGCATATGCTGCTATTCAAACAAGTATTGATATGGGCTTGCAAGGCAATATTTTTATCATCTGAAACATATTTTTGGAATAAACAATGCATTTATTTTGCAACTAAAATAGATATTTTTTGTTTATTTGCATTTCTGTGCTTTTCAGCAAAAGCAAATATGTTATCACCTGAAATACATAATATTGCCTTTCTCCCACTTCTTACAGGTTTTGGAGGACTATTGGTTAGTTTACGATTGGAAAATTGTAGGCACAAAAATAGAAAATTTATCATGAAGCACATTTCTCAGTTTGTTTTAGAGAGGATTGCAATCAGAAAGAAATTCAAAGCTTTTAGATTTTTGGACAAACCTTTGATCCTAAAATATTATGAACACCTTGTGATATGGCTAGCAATGGATGTACAGCTCTTCGGACTCTTACATTTTTTTGTGCGTGTGGTAGGATTTTTCCTTTACTTTGGTTTTAAGGATAAGGAACTTAGTTTGACCTTTCTGGGAGAATATTTGCATGGGAAATTTCTATGGGAAAACTTGGTAGAAATATTTAAGTACCGAAGATTGTAGAGAGACAGCGGGTGAGGTTTTCAAAAGTGCCAGGGCATCTAAATACATTGGAAAGTCATACTATGATCCCTGACTACATTGTAAACCACTTTGATACTATAAAAGCTAATCTTTAACCTCCATGTCTGAGATTAATCTCACCAAACTTGAAACATCCTTCCTTAATATGGATATATTTGTCTGAGCTAGACACCAGGGTGAATTTTATAGTCAGGGAAGAGAAACAGTCACTTGTGGGACACGATTCATCTAATCATTACTTAGAAATCTAAACCAGTTCACATGAATTGAACTCTAAAAATGTCTATTTGTCTCCTAGCAGAGTTCTAGGGTGACAGTCTGTGATATACTTGGTTATATTACTGACCTATAAAGTCAGACAGCTAAATGTCTGAACTACCTTGTTTTGAATCAAATTCTAATAGCCAAATAGCTTAAGCAAGCTGTGTCCAAACCTACTGTCAAGGGAAAAATCAGATGTGGACTTCTCCCCTCTGTGCTTGGTCTTCTCTCTCTGGAAAACGAGTAGATTAATTCCAGAATAAGAGTTTTGTGAAAAAAAAACAACCCAGGATGGCATTAGTAGGTAATTGATGGATAAATGATAATTTTCAAAGTTTTGTGCAATATAGAACAGTTGATTTGTTTGGAAAAAATAAAATGTGGGTGAAAGGTTTTATTTGTTTGTTTGTTTTTTAAATAGGGTAATAATTTTTCTATATTTTTACTGAGTGTTGTGAAACCATTTGCTGAAATCCTTGCCAAAAAGAATAGTGGTGACTTGGTCAGTCCCACAAGACAGCCTTATCTTGGGCCATTTAATACTAGTGCAGTTGTCAGGAAGAACCTGTTGCAAACCCTGGTGTTGTTCCAAAATGCTTCTCTGGCTACAGAAGAAAAAAATAGAGATGTTTACCAAAAGAATGACATGGGGGCAGGGGACTGAGGGAGCAGATGAGGACACTGTATATCCAACAGCATAGAAAAATAAGTGAGGTCTTAGAGATACAAAAATCTACTCTGTACCAAAGCCTTAAGATATCACCTTAAGGCAAATTCCAAGCCATAGGCATTTCACTCTGCTTATTATCTTCCCTGAATGCAGGCTGTGTGCTCTGTGTTTAAAAGCATTAAAGCAAGGTTTTGTGAAAAATGTGGCCCTGCAATTTAAGGTTGGTTAATGGCATGTAGGAAAAAAAAACCCTCAACTTTTACTTTTCAGTCTCTCATCCTTTCTGAACTCTTGTAATGTTTTTTACATACATTTGCAAAGGCTTTTACTTTCAGCTCACTCCTTGCCTACAGGCCATGCCACAGTGCAAACAACTGCTGCTTGTGTTACTGTCCTTGAAGAAACCATATCCAACTTCCTTCATAATATTAGGTCTGTATAAAACACAGATTTTGTTTGGCTATGTATCTTGCAGTACATCTGCCTGATGAGCACTGTGGTGTTAGGTGGTATAGTCAGCAACAGCAATTCCTACTCTTTGCTAGGATGTCTTCTGAGATGCAACAATCACTTTAGGATATTAAGACCCCAGCCTATATTAATGCCTGAACAAGATGCAGTATTGTCTTTCTCCTACATTATTTCAAATATACCTTCTCAACTGTTTCCTCTATTTAGAAGGATCTCACCCAAATCATCAAAGACCTGTAAATTCTGGCCAAGTTTCTAATCCTCTGGCTTATTTTTACTTCCCAGTCTTTCTGGGCCCATAAGCACTTTTACCTCAATGCTCTGCTCTTCCCTGACTTTCAGGAGATTGCCCTCTCTGGTTCATCTTTTTTTCTTTGGGTGAGGACGTTTTTATATCTCCTAGGTTATTGATCTTTTCCTCTAAAACCTGCTTTGTTATCTCTATTTTCCACATACAGTATTTCCATTCCCTTGTTGCTATGTTCTCAATTTTACTTTTTTCATTTGTTTCTTTCTTATCTCCTGTTATCCAAACTGTGGTGATATTCTGATATTTTTTTTTCCTCTCAATATCTTTCTATTCAGAACTATTTCACTTGTCTCAGCTCAAATCAGGTCAAGATTTGATTTCTGCAATCTGAGTCTTGCAAACTCTGAAATTTGATGAAAAATCCTGTACCATTTAATCTTTTACTTAAAGCTTCAGTTCCTGAAGGCAACTGAGAACAAGAAACTCTAAGCTTTTATCAAAATTACTAAAACTTAGCCTTCAGGATTACTCAAAAAACCTGAACACACAAAAGAACATATTAAGGACTCATGCAAAAAGGCAAATAAAAACCCAGGCTATCTCTCTATTAACATTTTACTACTATTTCCATTAAAATGCCAACCAGCCTCACTTTTGAGAAAATAAGAGAAATACTTTCTCAGTAATATTTCAAAATTAAAATTAGAGGTATACTTTCTAATTAAAAAAAAAACCCAAACCAGAAAATAATAAAAGCTCACACTGATATGAGAAACCCTTTGCAAACACTGATACTATAAACACAAACTACAACAATAAAATGAAGTAATGAAGTTCTTTTCATATGGATCAGAGACCATATTGAGTATGCAGTTTAATTCAAATTCAAATTAAGATATTTTTTTATTGAAGACGAGCATCTTTACCACATGGAGCAATTTTAGAGAAGTGTGTGAAGCTGCTCAGGAAACTACCTCTAGCTCTATACAACAAGCTGGGCTGCTGTCAGGCACCATGAAGTTAACAGTATTTCTGCAGATTTTTAAGAGCTGTGTAAATTGGAATCAATTTGTGTATTTACCTTTATTGATCCTACAAGCTTTTGAACGCTGCTACATATTTTGTTCTGCCAGTAGATGGTGATATTTATATTAACTATTTAAGTAAATGAGAAAATATATACAATTATTTATTTCAGTATAGATTCCTTATATATCAGATATGTTTTAACAACACAAGCTAATTTCAAGAACTTTGGGTGTTTTTAGTAAGTGCAATACATTGCGAAAACATATAATTACATGATTGGCTTTGACGTCATTGTGCCCACTTTGGGTTTTAATGCCCAAACTTTTATCATATTTTGAGCCATCAGCATTTAACTAGTTTATATCTTTGGACTGGCTGAATATTTCTTGGAGCTGTGTGTGAAACTGAAAGGAGAAAGCAGGATTTTGAGAGGCCATTTTCTGTACCACAGTCAATTGCAAATGGAAGCTAACTCCTCACAAATTCACTAGAATTAATCAGGTTTTCTCCCTTGTTACTGTGCCTGCCTGTTTACTGCTAATGAAATTCTAAAAGCATTCTTAAAAGTGTTGCAGTTAGAGTTCAAGGATAATTTAAAGTGTATTAATGTACGCTTAAATTAAATTGCCCTTGGTCAGCTCTAGTGCTTTCCTAAGATAAACTATACATAATTCACTTCAATACTTGCAAGCCTATCACAGGATATTTCAAAAGTTAGAATGGCAGATTTTTTTCTTGGTTAATTACATCATGATTGTTGCAAGTTGCTAAAGGTGGTAAGGTATAAATATTTTTCATACACTAAAAAAACCCTACATATATATAAGCCTTCATTTAACGGGATACTTTAGTACATATCTAAATTGTAGCATTTATGTCTCACTGACTTGAGGGGAAATGTCCAGATGATAGCAATTTAGCATATTGTTGTGTCTCTTGCTTGGCTATGATTTGGGACAAACATTAAATTCAGTAGGTCTTATTTTTAAGGTTTTGTTCCTTGCTAGCTAGATGACAGTGGTAGGCATACTCACAACTAAAATTGCAGTAATTTGAGTCTCCCAAGATGAATCTGTATTGAAGGAACTGAACCCTCCACAGTTTTGACTAAAATTTAAGCCTGGAACTTGTTTTTGGAAGCAAAAATAACAAAATTAGGAATATGAGAAATAATTATCTTGAGTATCTGTTCCCTAAAAATATGATAGGACTGCAAGCAGCAACAAAAACCCCCTACTTCCATTTCTGTCTCAGTAGCCTGTATTTCACTAAAATATAAAAAAAGGAAATAAGTATTCTGTTTCCTTGAACTTCTCTTTATCGTTGATGTGCATTTTGTTGAAACACACAGTGTTAATGAAAAAATGCAATTAATAAAGCTTAGTTTTTTTAAAGTCTAGTTACTTAAAGTATAAATAAAAATACTGTTACAGCATTCAATTCTATGAAAACTTAGTTGTTCCAAATAAGTGAGAAGCAAAAACTACTGATTTAATTCAACATCGGATTTGGGTTTTTAAAAAATATTTATAATAGAATTAAATTCGTCTTCAATGCTTTGGCTTTGGATTTTTTCTGAAATTATCTCTTTTTTTTAAGAGCAATCCTTACACTGTCTTTAGTCAAGCTTATGGAGCTGGGACTGCATTGAAGAGAAAAGAGATGTGTCTCCGCAGGAAAAAAAAAAAAAAAGAAGAATTTTTATGCAGATTTTCAGAATAAGGAGCCACAAATGATTAACTTAAATATATGAATTCTGAAGGCTTTTGCATGCACTAATTCTTTTCCATCTAACAAGCACCTCTGTTTTGCTTGTGGAATCACTGAGTTGGAAGTATAAAACATCATGTTAGTACTAAAATATATGATAAAATACAGTAGACAGAAGCTCCAAATTGCTTCCATATATATTTATCTTTCTATATGGGCTTCATTAAAAATGTTACTCATCTAAAATGTATGCATCAAATGTACAGCAGTCATCTGGTTGTAGAAGAGAGAGGGGGACTGCTGTTCTTTGACAATTGTTTTAGGATAGGAGCTCTTTACCTTCTCTTTGGATACAAGTGCTGAACTCACTCCCATTATCTTGGGGCATGCTCAGGACAGCACTTGTAGGAGCATCCTTAGGGATCAGAGGTCAGGATCTGCCCAACAGACAGTACCTGCATAGCAATTATAGTTTGGAGTATGCAAAAAAAGGTTATTACAGTACAGCACATGGTTTATTGTTGCCAAAATCATTATTTTTTGACTGATTTCACCTTGATGCCCTAAGATACCAATGTTCCATAATTCCTACCAGCTTCATATTGATTTGGTTGTTACTTAGTGTTGTTCAGTAACTCTAAAAAGGGAGACTAAAGCTATCTGAACCATAGGAAAACCAATAAGATAAGCCATTAAATAACAGGCCTTAGAAAGGAAATGTGTTGCTTTGCCAAGCTTATTGTTCTAGATGAATAAGAAAATTGTTGAAAAGATCAGTAAAAAAAAATACTAATGTGTCCAATTTGCCAAGAAGAGAACACTGATTTTGATATGGAAAAGAAGGTAGGATGGTCATGGGAAGAGTATTAGAGGAAAGGCCGGGCCTTTTTCTTTTCACATTTGGGCAGCAAATTTTGCTCAGTATTCCTCTCAGTGTTGCAATTTCTTTCTGAAAGAGCAGAAGGAAGAAATTTTAAGATCTGAGAACAACCAGGAATTTTAGGTAACATTCAGAAGTGAAAACTGTCTTAGATGTCCCCTCCAGATATAGAAAGAAACCTAAACTTGGAGAAGGATATAAACAGGTACCTGTCAAGCAGACCTAAGAAAGAAGTGTACTTCAGGATAACCCAGACTGGATTAGCAAAGTTCTAGAGACAGAGGGGACCTCCAGGGGGGACCTCAAGACCCTGGAAAGTACAGGCAGCTATTTCAGTTCCTTTAAATAATAATTTTAAATGCAGAAAGAAAAGTTATGAGCATAATTGAATGACTTGATAGTCAGCTGAAGAGGGTTTGTTATACTCAATAAATCATCCCATGAATTTATACCCTAATAACACACTCACCTAGTTCGGAAGAAAACAGGACAAAATGAAAAAATCCTAACTCAGTAGGTTAAGGAGTTTGGGAAACAAGGCAAAAGATGCAGCTGAAATACAATAAACAAAGATTCTACATCTTAGTATGTTATTAAATTTTGAAAATTTTTTCTTAATACACATAAATAGACACAAAGTATTCATGTGATATCTCTCTGTTTTTTTGCAGAGGTTGCATATACTACAATGTAGTATACATATACTACAGTGTTTCATATACTGATATAGTACTGAGATATACTAAGGGAGGTCAGGCTCTTCCTCAGTCGGAATACTCACAATGAATCAAAAATATTCCCTGTCCCTGATGAACCTGAATTCCAATTAGTTAAGATAAAGACTAATGACAAGTTAACAAGGTATCTCTTTAAAGTACTGAGTAATTTTGCTCATCACTCACTGAATTTCTTTGGAGAGGATCCAGTTCTCTTGCCTTCCATTTAGATTTGTTGCTTACTGTACAGTCATATAACTATACAAAAAGAGGAAGTGAAAATATTGATTTTTGCTGAGAGTTCTATTAAAAAGGGAAAGTATTACAATTTTAGTTTATATTTCCATACAAAAAGAAATAGTGCCACTTGGGAAGATTCAGTATGCCAAGGCTATTAAATAATAAAACTACTAGACAAGTTAATATTCCTGAGAGAGTTTCACTACACAAAACAGTTCCAGACGTTGGATTTGCACATTTCTTTCATCAGTGAGGCTCTTCTGTTTCAGAAGTAGAAGCATATTGTCTCTGCCTTGTATATATTAGTGGAAAAAGCAAACAATACTAGTGTACTTGATTTCGAGTCTGAAGTTAAGCTAAAGCATGTCACCTACTCTGTGTGAACAGTGTTATCCACACATAAAAAAATTCTGCATTTGTGGCTTAATCAGAAAAAACTACCTTAAGGCTGCCTTAATTTGTACACAACCACTTTTATCAGCTGATTCTATTTACAATTATAATACCATAATGCAGAACCTTTCCGCAACATGTTAAAAGCAGTACCTGGCAGTCACTGTTTAAAAACTAACCTGAGTGAGGTGGAAGATGTATCAGTTACATTTGTCTTTGAATGCCTTCATCTGTCTTGTAAGTGTCTGCTTTATTTCTTCTTAAGTTAGAAATCCCTCTGTGGGAAGATGCAAAGAGGTCTTCCTGGCTCACCCTTTCCCCATTTCTAATGAGGATTTCAGACCACTGGCATTAGATTTAGTCATATTTATTTTTCATTCAAGATGTAGTCTGCATAAGATTTTGCATTATAGATATAGAAAATGTATATCTTTAACAGTAAGGTAATGTTAATTTTATCTGCATAATTTATGTAAAATGCATGAAATAGTGTAAAATAATATTACAGGCACAACTGCCCAACTATTAATGTCAATATAAACAAAATTCTGATCTTAATATTGTTAAATATAATTTACACAAATTTTCTTTCTGAGTGTGAAAATGTTGAAATACTTTATATAAAAACCATATTATTTGATAATCATACATAAAATAAATAGTAAACAAAATATAGACTGAAAAAAAATAGCAAACAAAATAGCTTGAATTATTTGCGATTTTATGTTTTACTGTTATATAATATGACACACTGAGCAGGCCTGACTTGCAGTAATTTTTGAGTAATAGTCCATGTTAGTCTTGCCTTCTGTGGAATGCTGTTACCATAAATGTCAAATGGCAGTTTGCATAGATAAATTAGCACGGACAAAGAAAAGCAGAAAGGGGGTATTACTATCCCATTCCACAGAAAAACAAGGCAAAGCAAACCTCAAATTAGAATTATTTTCTTACCTCTTTATACTTATAAAGTAGACATCTATACCATGGTTAATACTATATGTAATTTTAATTCTTGAAAGAAAAAAAACCTGACTGTAGAGAAGCGAAAGGCATGATTCAACCCCATGTATTTAACATGCTACATTAGGATAAGATTAACTTATTATTATAATTGTCTATTCACATTTATTAACTGTAGTACAAGGCTAAAGGAATTCTTTCTACATCTGGTCTGATGAAATCTATTATGAGAAAACTGGCAGATGTGGCAGATGTGAAAAAAAAAACCCTGGTCTTTTAATTTCTAGTCCAATATTCCCGGTACTGGGACCTGCTTTTCAAATAAAGATATTACTAAGTTCTGCTCCTCATGAATCAGAGCCCTTGCGCATTTAAATGCACAACACAATCTTAGATAAACCACTGAGTATACAAGTCTAATATTTTGAGATCACAGGCAGGTCCCATTGACTTAGGCTGTCTTTCATATCTCCTGGTCCTGCAGAAGGTAACAGGTCCTGGAAATGCCCCTTGCATCCTGTGGTGAGGAATGTCTTGAAGAGAGGTAAAATAAGATGAGTGATTTACATACAGAGTGTGTGAATTGCCATGTCTAAATACCCAGGTAGAGGAGTCTCATAAATGGTTCCTCCAAAACAGTGAACACATTCTAATTTTCCTTATTTTATCTACAGATTTCTCTGCCTTGGCAATCACTATGTTGATTTTGAGCACTACTATGTATTAATTGGTAGCTTTATCATCATAAACTTCTTTTAGTCCACATTTATGTCACAAAGATTTAAAAACCCAGCATTTAATATTTTTTAACACATTGAAACATCTTACAAATACCGAGACTTACTCATTTTATCATAATTGAACTTTTCATCACACAATGTAAATACACTCTGGCTTTCCTGCTCTCTTTTTGTGGCTCAGTGTTTCTCTTTTTGAAAATAAATGTGTGTGTACACATGCCATATGTATATGTGTATTGATATAATTTTACATGTGTAACAATTAAAATACAGTACTAATATGGACATATAAAATATCTATTTCTGTATATAGGAGAAGGACTGTATAAAAGATCATTGGAGATGACCTCAAGAGGATCAATATATTAACATTATTTAAATTTATATTTTCATATTCTGAAATTTTTATGACAGTAGTACAAATTTTTTGAATGCTTATCAATTTCTTATTTTTTCCTGATTTCATATCTGAAAGGTCACATAAAGTAAAAGTACTGTTCTGCCAGTATTTCTTGAATAAGCAGAAGAATTAGAAATATTTGATAAAACCTTACCTACTTTCATTTTATATTGATTTTTTAAAACAAAGACATACATGTGAAATATGAGTAAATTCTTTAAACTGTTTTTACCATATTAATACATCTGAATGCTCAGAATTTACACTAATATATTCATCAGATAATCACAGGAATTAGTACCACAGATTCATTCAGAAAACATATTGGTCTCACCTGTAGTATACTTCCAAGTAGTGATATTCTGTAGTGATAGGTGTATTTACTTAGCATGTCTTAAAAAAGGTACTATTTTATTCTTTACCATCTATAGTTCATGACTTCATGAAAGGCATGACCATGTTATTATGCATATGCTAGTACATTTTTTGCCCTTTTGATATGTCAAAATTGCTTATCAAATTATTAAAATAGTTAAATGATGATACAAAAAAAACAAAACCGAATATACATGTCTTTTAAATCTGACTTAAGTTGTAGTGCTAAAACTACTAAATTAGTTAAATTAATTTCCTGTGCAATTTTTCATCACATCCCCATTAAAAGTGAAGTGGTTTCATTACATAATGATGGAAAATGTCAGGAAATGTGAATAGAATTCTGACAGATGTGGCAAATGTGAGAAGCACAGAAATATGATGAAGTGAGTAGCACAAGATAAATATATTTTCAGACTAAAACTGAACTAGAAAAGTGATTTCATAATAATAATAATTATTAAGATGGACTAAGCATCAGTATAGACACTAGATTCCACCACACTACCCCATTTGCTCTGAGAAATTGTTTACTTAGCATGTTACACTCCATAAAAGCATAGTTTAGAGCACTGATGGTGTAGCCGGCAGAGCATGTGGCACTGAGCATGAGTACCATTACTCTTCCCTCTCCACAACACTTGCAAGGAAAGGTATTGGAGTATCCACAATATCATCTCAGGAATGGGGGAAGAGAAACTGGAAGATAAAAAGATGTACTGTGAAATATTCTAAAGGCAACATCTGTAGTATGAATTTCAGTATTACAGTATGATATCTGAATTAATGAAAATATCACAAGGATTTCAAGAGTGTTACCAAATAAAAAGTGTCAGTCCTTGAAGGTGAAGTGTTTAATAGGCCTAAGTACCCTTTGGACTCAGGAGGACAATGCTAAATAATCACTAGAAGTCACTACATGCACACAGAATATTCCGCATTCTACCATTTCTTCTGGAGATAGTTGTGGCAGCCTCACAGGTCAGGCATGGATGTGCTACTCCTGCAGTACAGACTTTCTGTAAAAATGTCACTGCTGTGAATGAGGTGGAAGCTTAAAAACATCTGATTTGGGTCCTATGAGGAAATTAGAATCCACCAGAACTTTTAGGTGGGGTTCTGCTCACTGCTTCATTATATACTTTCTCTCTTCATCCTCAGCATTTTATTCAAACTCATTTCCTGATGCAGTTCTTTCTTTTTTTTAGCAATATACCTGTCTTTTTTTTTTTTTTTGTCCTAGGGCAAACAGAGAGCTCTCCTGATCACATTTCATCTTCTTCCCTACTTTTTTAACTCAAGGTTCTTAACAATTTATTTTTCTTAATGGAAATTCTCATAAATATTTGTGATTATGTATTTATTTGTTAATTTTAAGTCCTGGGGTAAGATTCATTCTTGTTTTGCAAACTCCTTCAATTGTTCGTTCCTAAAGACTTAAGATGAATGAAATCTAGGACTAGAAAAAATTTCTAGACAGTCATAGAAGTTTAGTGTGGGGGTTATTGATGGGTAAGTTTTGGGGGAAGTTTGAGATTTTCTTCTGGTAAGAAGCTCTCTTCCAGCAGAAAATTGTGTACAGGGATAGCAATTATAAGCCATAGATTCCAATTCCAGGTTGACCATCAATGAACTCTGCTACATCTGGTAGGCTTTTAACCTTTCTGATCTTCACACTTTCCACCTTCAAGATGTGAATTTCAATCACTTCCTTGTAGAAATACTATTGAAATTTTCAAAGAAAAATATTTAAAACAGTATAGTAGTTTTAAAAGATTCACTTAGCTAAGCTATATTCAATTAATCTCACATAAATTAATTTTGATTTTTAGCTAAATAGGTGAAAGTAAAGATCAAGAGAGATTTTTAAGCATCACAATTGACACACACCCACCCCTATTTGTATATGAATTTTATAAACATGATGTTATGTTTTTGGTGTATTTAGTCTCTCACCAAAGGGAAAGTTATCATAATAGTTCCACTTACACTGGCTTCCAAATGTCATACCTTTTTCTATCCCAATGTCATTATTCATGATAGTGGTACCATTTAAATTATTTATACTGATTTGGAGTTTGTGTGAATATTCCTAATACAAAAATAAGGAGAAAGTATAGTGAAAATGAAAGAACCCACATGGTGTTATTAATTTCCTAGGAGATTCATAGCAAATATTCCTCCCAGTATTCAAAGTATTTTCTGCTGCTTCACAAGTGAAAGCAAGAGTGAGAATGTCTGGAATGAGTAGAAGAACATAAAAATCCATACAACACACCAATTAAAAAGGCAGATGTCAACACTGTGTTTCAATTATTTTGACTGCAAGTAATAATGTTGAATAATGTTCAAATAATTTTGAATGCAAGTGACAGAACAACTTGGATGCTGGGATTTTAAGCAACCTTCTTCCTTCATACTGGAACACATTTCCAAGTAGCTCTGCACTGTAGTGTTTGTTTCGAAAATTAAAAGGAGCTCACTGAAAAAATGAGCTCTAACATGGCAGGATGTCAGGATTAGAGTAAGACAGTCTAGTCTGTAGAAGAAATCAGCTTGTGGGTGAGTGAGAGGCTATCCTGAAGAAGAACCAATGTGCCTGAACAGCCTGCACACTGTGCTGGTGGCAACGCTGATGCATATCCTCAGCATCACTAGTACTCAAGGTGTATTGTTTATTTATTTAAAAGCTGAAGCAAACACAGTCGTGATTTCATAGAATTATGAAAAGAGGCATGTAAAAATAAGTAAAAGTACCCCAATTGTGTCTGTTATTTCCTGTGATATAACTGTAGAGTAAACAACAGAATGTTTATTCACTTGACATATTTTAACCATTCAGGGAAAATAAGCAGCTATAAGCACTGTCAACTAGAATATAGCAGAAGCGGGGCTGAAAAGTTATTCTTCATATAAATAAGGGCAGTATTAAACCAGTTTTTCTGATTAAGCCACAGATGCAGAAACTTGTAATGTACAGGTAGCACTGTCCACACAGAACGTGTGACATGGTTTAGCTTAATCTGAGACACAAAATCAGGTACACTAGTATTGTTTGCTTTTTCCACTAATATGTACAAAGCAGAGAAAATATGCTTGCACTTCTGAAACAGAAGAATCTTACTGATGAAAGAATTGTGAAATCCAACTTCTGTTTTGTGTAGTGAAACTCTCTGAGGAATATTGACTTGTCTAGTGGTTTTATTATTTAATAGCCTTGGCATATTTAGTCTCCCCAAGAGGCACTTTTTTTCTGTATGTAAATATAAACTAAAATTGTAATACTCTCCTTTTTTAACGGACCTCTCAGTAAAAATCAATATTTTCACTGCCTTTCTTCATTCCTGACAACCAGGAGGGTATTAAAATTTCTATGCTAACTTTTTATTGTAGTCTGAAATACTCAGCATTTAGCTTTTGTCTCATTTTGGTACCTTCTTCAATGGATTAATGTCTACAGATTACCTTGGAAACAACCAGGGATTTGGCTATCAAACTAAGAACTGGAAGATCTGTGCAAAGTCACTCAAGCTTAGAGTATTAAAATGTAATTTTTAACAATTATTTTGCATTCAAAAAGCTCTGCTGTTGTCTAATTCTGTAGTTTTCCAAGACTGGAACTTCTGTGTGTGTGTTTCTTCTATTAGTGAGGTTCCCAAATTTTTCTATTTTGGCTGACACTCACAGCCCCCCCAAAAAATCTCCATAAAACTGGTAGCTTTCTGTGTTCCTCACTTCGAAAATGTGAGTTTATGAAGGAAAGTGGTGATAGATATATCTTCCTCATTTCTTTAACCATATGATTATATTCTTCCTGGAGTTAAATGAAATTTAAATCCCTACCTTTGTTTGAATTCAAGGCTCCCCAGTTTGAATCCTGTCTCCCATGACAGTCCCTCAGCCACTGTCAAAAATTCTGACTGTTTCAAGGCTGCAGAATTTAGTCAGTTTCATTGAGTATATCAAAGCAATGATAGCATTGTCTTCCAGAAACTGGATTTCAATGTATAATCAGTAAATGTCATTCCTTCATTAGCCACTCAAGCTGACTAACATAATGGCTTTTGTGAATTTCTTTCTCGGCTCTTAATTCTTACAAAATCCTCTACAAGGATATTTGGCACGTAAAACTCAAGTTTGACTTCTTCCAAATGAACAAGACATGCATTTACCTTTACTTCATCTCTACCCTGTCTTCGCTGTACAACAGAATTAATGCTGCTCCCTAAGAGATATAGTCAAGATGATGAGTTTCTCAAACATCCAGCGGTGAAGCTATATAAGTTTTTTTAATTAGATAATATGTTCTTTCACCAATTTGAAATATATATGAATGAAGCAACTTAAAATTAAGGCCGAATTGCAGCCACAGCTGCTAAACACCACACTGGTTGTACCATTTAGCTCTTGTTTTTGTAGGATATTTATCATGGACCTAAATTTAAGTCTTAATGAATTAGATTAAATCTCTTTGGCGCTTATGCACATTCTTGACTTCTTCGCTGAGCAGAGACTTGAAACTGAACAACAAACAAGTTAAATACACCCAGCAGAATCATTGGGCTGTTGTTCCATAAGACTGGAAAGCTGACTTTGGCATGAAGACCTGTTTACTTAATTAAATCTCTTAATAAGTAGACCTCCTTTATGACTTTTACATAACTAACAAGCTTAAGTACTACAGATTATTTTTTCCTCAATATTATTGAGTAATTAACATTTAATGCTAATTAAATCCCATCATTTCATATTATGGTTAGCACAGAGACCCAGTTCCACAATGCTCAATACGAGCTGCCTTGCTTCACTAAACAGGTACTGCAGAGAAGAAATGCTGCCCCAGAAGGCTTCTCTGTGTATTCAATTAGAACACAAAGTTGCTGACTAATTTACACAAGTAGATGTGTTTCATATGGAATAAAGGGGGTTGTTTTGGATTAGCACCTATTTCAACACCTGTATTAAAATACAGAAGGACTAAATCAAGCCAGAGATATATTGCTCTTCCCCTCCTTCCTTCACAGGCAGTTTAAAGTGAATCCAAAAGGAAGCATTTAAACATAGCAAAACCTAAATCTGGCATAGACTATTACATACACAAAAATAAACAGAATGTCTACTTCATTTTATGTGCAGTCTTTCATGTCAAAAATGCAGATAATTTTTTGTAACCTAGATTTCTCTAACTATTGCTGTGTAAAGTATAACACGAGCAGATCAGTGATTAGTTGAACCCTAAGTAACCTAAACTTAATGGATGCTTTAAAGAATATTTATCCTAACTCAACAGGCATTAGACAAGATCTTTTTCTTACATCTTTCAATTTCTGTGCAAAATAGATGTTACTTTGATGTTTCTGATATGCTGACAAGTTTTTGTGATCTTGGATAGATGTAAACAAGTCAAGTGTTCAATTAGAAGTTGGTAGGATTTGTTAGAAAGACCTGGGTTCAGCATGCCTGTATGCTCTGTGCCTGCAGAATCAGAGAAAATCTTCCCAGTGAAAGTGCTACCAGAATATTTAAATCCTCAACCTGGTCCTTCTTACAAGTGTGCCTAAAGTATGAAAATGTGTCTGCAGCAGTGGTAATTTCCCAGGGATGCTGTGTAGCGACTCCAGAGTAGCCAACTGTAGAGCATATTGTACTTCTTGCCATGAAGAGATAAACTTTGATGCCATCATTAATAGAGGTTCAAAATACAGCCAGGTTCTTATTTCCACAGCAGGAAATCCAGGTGCTTTAAAGAAGCTACAATCTTGGAGCTTCCAGATTCATACAGGCAATTTCTGGCAGAAGCCATAGGGATTTGTGTTTAGAGTCAGTTATCAGTGCAGGGCTGCTGGAAATCTTTGCCCCAGTGATTTTGAAGCTGCAAATAATGGTTGAAGAAATGAAACCAGTGGCAATGGCACAGCACAGCTGTGTTGTCTAGAGGCTGCATTTCATTTCAGCATAGTCTCCTCTGTTATTTCATGACTGGGCGCAGGGAAAAGGTATGAGATACCTGCAGGTGTCCATCCACCTTGCTAGCCACAGGATGTGCTCATCACAGAGCACCACAGTAAAGCACAGCTCCCAGGTCAGACATGATTGCTTCTGCCTCAGCAAAGCTTTATACAATACTACTTGTGATACTCTACCAGAACTCATTAGCAAATACTTCTTTACCTATCTGTCTTATATTTTTCTCTTTTTCTATTTATTTCTTTTTCTTTAAGATTACCCCATCTATTTTCTGAATAGTTGTTTTTCATACCTCTTTTAAATCCATTGCAAATTCTTCGAGGCATGCATTAGTCACTCAGCGTGTTTTGCAAAGTGATGTGTACACTCACAGTCCTCCCTAAGCAAAAAAACAATAAAAAACATCTTGAAAAATTTATTGAAGGGGGCAATTTTTTCAAATAGGATAAAATAGTTAGCAACAAAATTCTCATTTAATCTTACTAGATCATGGGATAATTCCCATAACTGTGAGATTACTGACACCACTGTGAAAATTGCTGTTTTAATTGTTTGCTAATTAGCAGTTCATGGGGAAGACCAAATTGCTGCTTGGCATGCTGCATTGTGGCATAGTCTTGGCCCCCTGTCTCCTACACCCCATCTGTTCTTCCCATCTCCACTTCCACTAACTGTGAGCAGGGGACTATACTTGCTCATGGACTCAGATGAGAAAGGAAATTTTGCCAAGAAGAAGTCTGATTTGGCTATTCTGGACATTTAAAGCATAGCTGAAGAAGGCTTTCCTCCCCTTTCTTCCCTAAAATAGCATTGCACTAATATAATAAAACCTCTCTAGTGCCAGCTTTCAAGGCTTCAGACCAGAAATTCAAGCAAAGAAGCAACATCATGGGGGAAACAAAAACAATGAAAAAAAAAAAAAGAATGAAATATATGAATAACAGGTTTCAAACTAACAGAGCAGTTTTCTTTGCTGTTTCTATAGCCACAAAGTGCTATGCACATGAGAAAACTAAAAATGGCAAAATGCAAGCAGCAACAACTTCTTTGCATAAACATGAGATATCACTGACATGAAGCAGGTCCCTACTCCCATTTCATGTCATGTATGTCATTGTTTGAAATGCAAGAATTTTAATTTGAGCTCACAGATCCAATTGTTATTCTCCAAAATCATAAAAAACCTAGAGTAAATATGTGTACATTAAGCCTGACCTTTAACCAATATTTCTTTAAAAGCTGTAAATAACATGGCCTGTCTGAGGTGAATCTGTATAATGAATGAATAATAATGAAACATGAAAAATGAAGAAAATTAGCTCCATCCCACTTAAAACCAGGACAGTCTCTAATTCAAATCTGTAGCCTTAATATTAGTCTGACAAGAATTTCCTGTTTTGTGAAGGATCATAGAGGAGAAAAGCTGTATAGAGACACTTTTCAGAGGCATTGCCTTTAAGAGCCATGGAAATTTTAGGTGAAGCTCCAGACAAGGCAAGAAAATATATCAGGAAGGAAACAAAAATAATTCTGAGTGTCTCTCTGATGAGCTGTTAAATTCATTAGAGGTAGAATTTGATTATTGAATGATCATGGTGTAATATTACCAAAAAATTTCAAAGTTGCTTTATAGTTGCACCCCTGTCCTCCATTTTCTCATTATTATTTCATCATGAGATGTAACACTGGGTTGCAGATATGAAGCAGTGTAGCTGACACATATCAAAAAGAGGAGTTTAGCACTTAGTTCTGGTGTTGACTAGCACCAGTCATGAATCCCAGTTGTGGGATTCATGCTTTGCATAAAATAAAATACCCTTTAGACAGTCAAGCGACTGGGACACCATCATTAATAAATTCAGACTGCTGGGTGACAAATGCATAATTTGGGAAGATTTGTTTTTTTTGTTAGGAGGCAGTGGGTGGTTTTAGCTTGGATTACAATTTTTTTTAGAATGCCTTTACTTGGTCAGGAAACTGAAAACAAATAAGCAGAAGAGATGTTTTAGTACACTCTGAACAGCAGCACAGACATTCTGCACTTACTGGAGCTGATGCTTAAGTATTCTGTCTTTCATTCACTGGTCATGCCTAAGTGTCTTGACAATAGTTTCTACCTATCTCCTTCAGCATTTGCCTTATGCCATTTCACACATTCAGAAATTTTTATGCAGAGAGAGAGACATTCTTCCTCATTGATTATCTCTTCCTAGCCAAAGACAGAGCAAAAGCATTCATACTCCTCCTGCTGTATCTATTCACTTTGTGTAACAATGTCTTCCATGGGGTGCTGCAATATTATATCAACTATTCAGAAGGAATTGAAAGAATGGATCACTCAGGATTATATCCCTTTCTTTTAGATAAATCCCAGGTGTGACAATACTGTCATCAAGCAGAAGGCTTTTATCCCCTACAGGTTCAAAAAGGTAGAGTTTTCTTCTCTTCTCTTCCCTGTCCAACATATGTGCTAAACCAGCCAGTGGTATAAAATGCTACAGGCTTAAATGCCTGACATATGCTGGTGATGTACCTATTTTTTTATCAGGAAACAGAAAACACTGCCATCCAAATTATCATTGCCTGTAGAAATAAAGCACCAATCAAATATTAGGGACATAAACATAAAGAGGAGCTAGATAAAGATAAAATGAATTGGAAGGTTCTGCAGTATCCATAGATGTAATGTCCCTCAAAGTCATGAATATTCTGCATTGGGTAACAATTGAAAAAAAAAGAAAAAAGCATCAGCAGCTGGGCAAAAGATGACATTTGAGCACTTCTACCTCACAGGAAACACAAAGTGTGATGCAGGTGTGATCTATAAAGAAATACCTAGCATTTCTTCTCCACATCTTTGATCACTTAACTCTTTTGTTGAGGTGGGGAGGAATGGGAAAGCCAGACAAATGCAAAATGTCATTATGATCAGAATTTTAATAATCTCCTCTCTAGTTTGACCACTAATAGGGTGGAATGACAATCAAACACCTCCTTCTGGGGTTTAATTTCCCCCAGAGTGCTGATGCTTGGTGTTGCAATTGGTAGCAAAATTAGTAGACTTGGGCTGCTCCAAGTAACAATGAGCCACAAAGCTTCAAAAACTGAACACATTTTTTTATTCTTTGTGTTTTATATAAAAGTTATTCAGATCCTATACAGGATATGGCTTAGTATAGGTTGGCAGAATTATGCATGCAATTTTCACTAAAGCCACATTTACAGTGCTGAGAACCAAGTATGGATTTATTCAAACAGAAATCCAACAAAGGTTCTACAGTTTCCCTCAGAGTATACAGATCTTTTATTCACATTAACCTTTTTGTGTGAGAAGACAAACATGCTTCATGAAACTCAAATAAGACCTTTACATCAATCAGCGAATTTAGTTCTAACCATTTACCACAGATTAAGAATCGGATTAAGAATGTATTACTGACAATATCCATTTGGAAGGATGTACATGCAAAACTGGGTCATATCAACAGCCTTGACCAGCGATTATGTAGATAAATGTGATAATCTAAATTGAATTCCATAGTATGGATCTTCCCCTAAAAGCCATATTTGGAATTATTTTAATATTGCTGCCTATTTAATCAACTATTGTAGCTGCCCTACTAACCATCTGTCTTAAACACATGGTGGATATCTGGTGCCTGGATTACAGAATCTTTGAAGGTTCCAGATTTTACTAGTCTGGAAACAATTTGGGTGGATGAAGGCTTTATTAGCAACTAAAAGCTAGAAACTTGAGTTTTCCTTACTTTCTGAAGTTTGTGAGATTCAGGTATGTACCTCAAAACAAAATGGCAATTCAGTATAGATTTGGCTATGTTGTTGTTCAGAGTAAAAAATAGTCCTGTCAAAAGCAACTGGTTTTCTTCCAAATAATCTACTATGTAACCAATGTGGTTTAAATTCATTTGGAATTGGTCATTTTTCTCAGTAATATTTTTCCTTTTTAATAACAAGTTTATGATTGAAGACCAGCTTCTTCTGAATACTAAGAGATATAGAATAGATGTTAATCCTGCCTCAAAACAAAGTTGGTGGCTGAGTAGCTGTCCAGAATACAAAAAATAGAGTAGTTTTTTCTGCCTGAGGTCTGAGTACAATGTAGTCAGGAGAGGCAAAATAATATCTTGATTTTATAAAATAAGTTCAAGTGTTGAACATGGAAGGAAAAAGTCACATGGTCAAATGAAAATCATCAAGCAATATGTCAACATCTATAATCCTGTAATAATGACCTTTTATCTGAAAGGGTTTAAAAAATTATAATAATAGTCATGGTTTTCATAGAATCAGCCAAACATAGTAGAGGGAAGAGAAGATTTGTGATACCATAGGAAATGAAATATTGTTTAACAGTGAAAAGTTTCTTCTTACAAATCAGTTTTAAGACATTTACTGTAGGTGCTAATAATTCAGTCTTTCAGAGGACCATTTAAACTGGTCTTTTCCATGTTTGTCTTACAGAATTCATTGTTAAACAGAATCTAAAGAGTTTACTGACTTCACAATGGAAGATAATGACTCAAAAATCAATTACTGGATTCCAGTTGCAGTCAATTGTGAAGATCATTTAAGAAATAAAAAATAAAAAGAAATATCATAATGACTAATTCAAGGATTTTAAATACTTCATCAAGAGTTCTAGTTTTATTACCATAAATCAGAAGATAAGTTCCAATGCAAATGAAGAAAAATCACACATTTTCTGAAAGTGGAAAAGTAGAGTGGCAAAATAAAGGATGTCTTTAGCAATGATTAAATAGTCGGTGAATCCATTTTCATCATTTTGCTCATCTCTGCAGACTTTTCTTTAAATTTTCCTGAGTCTTTCCTAGTTCTAGTCAGGAAGGCTTCCTCACTTTTTACAAACTGACTGTCTAAGTATTTGTGTTTTAGATGTCTTCGCTCATTCTTTCATAGAAAGTCTTAACTGCCTGGCTCCATTTTCAGCACCATACAAAGCAGGCACACAAGCTTTGCAGCCCTCAGCTTTGCTTCCTGGATGTGGGAACATAGAACTCTTTCTGAGCTGGCCCTGCTACCATTAAAAGAGGATAAAACAGTTTCAGGTGGACCAGGGAGTGTTCCCAAGGACCAAACTAACTTACTCTTTCTTTCTTTTTCTTTCTTTCTTTCTTTCTTTCTTTCTTTCTTTCTTTCTTTCTTTCTTTCTTTCTTTCTTTCTTTCTTTCTTTCTTTCTTTTTTTCTTTTCTTTTCTTTTCTTTTCTTTTCTTTTCTTTTCTTTTCTTTTCTTTTCTTTTCTTTTCTTTTCTTTTCTTTTCTTTTCTTTTCTTTTCTTTTCTTTTCTTTTCTTTTCTTTTCTTTTCTTTTCTTTTCTTTTCTTTTCTTTTCTTTTCTTTTCTTTTCTTTTCTTTTCTTTTCTTTTCTTTTCTTTTCTTTTCTTTTCTTTTCTTTTCTTTTCTTTTCTTTTCTTTTCTTTTCTTTTCTTTTCTTTTCTTTTCTTTTCTTTTCTTTTCTTTTCTTTTCTTTTCTTTTCTTTTCTTTTCTTTTCTTTTCTTTTCTTTTCTTTTCTTTTCTTTTCTTTTCTTTTCTTTTCTTTTCTTTTCTTTTCTTTTCTTTTCTTTTCTTTTCTTTTCTTTTCTTTTCTTTTCTTTTCTTTTCTTTTCTTTTCTTTTCTTTTCTTTTCTTTTCTTTTCTTTTCTTTTCTTTTCTTTTCTTTTCTTTTCTTTTCTTTTCTTTTCTTTTCTTCCTTCTTGTAGGACTTGGACAAACAACGTCCTATCACAAAGGCATCTGAATTTAGTCGCTGGAGTGTTGTAGGCATAAAATCAGGTTTAGTAGCAAGTGTTCAGGCTGAGTTCAGACTGCCCAGAAGACCAAACATATTCACCTTGTTCACAATATGACCAACTTTTAGACTCAGGGCATCCTGAAAAAGGACCATATTCAGTGCAATGATATTAACAGCGTGGACATAATTTGGACATCTGGCTTGGATTGTTGAGGAATACATTTGGTGTACACAGCTCAGTGTGCAACCTTAGGTGAGCTGTGTGTGATGAGAGCCTGAGCCAAGAGGCCAGAACTGCCAACCCTTTGCACAGCCAAGGGCCTGGGGACCTGTGGCTCGGCCAGGTAACCGAACACTCAGACACAACCAGAGCCAGTGACCCCAGACCATCCTGCATTTAGACTGGCAGGGTATAAGAGCCCAGGGCTTCCTTTGTTTGGGGTCCCTCCTCAGAGGCACCAGCTTGAGCTGCTATTTTGTTATTTAGTTACTGCACCAAGATTAAGTTGTTTTAAGGATCGAGTCATCTGAGACCCTGCTGTGGGAAATCCAGGTCAAGATGGTAATGCAACTCAAACTAAGCATGACTTGTTTATGTGGCTCCTGGAAGGTCAGAGAGGGAACTTTCCTAGACATGGAAATGTGCATGAATTGAATCAAAATCAAATCAGTTTTAGCTCTACTAAAAAGAAATTGAGAAAGCCAGGAAGATTGTATAGTAAATCTGTAATTACCTGCCTATGAGGCTCCTGACAGTTTCCTGTCTTCGGAAATGAGCAACAGAATCTTAATGACTCTGATGTTACTGTCTTGTCTCTTTTTAAGGGGGACTAAATTAATCTGAAATTCATCCACCCTATATAATTACTTGAATTTTGTATCTCTGAGAATCTGGACAGAGTAGGATTATCTCATTCTCTTAGCAGACACAAACGTATTCATCTGATTTCTTCACTGAAGGTTTAACATCTATACCTGGTCAAAAATTGATTGCTCCTTTTATAAGAAATAAGTATTTGTAGATCCCAACTAATTTCACAGAATTACAGAATATTCTGAGTTGGAAGGGTCCCACAAGGATCATGTAGTCTAACTCTTAAGTAAATGGTGCATATGGGGATCTCAATCTAGAATAAGACAAATTATATCCAAAATGGATAGTTTCCCTTGCTTGACTATAAGAGGAACCCAGCTGACTAACTGCTCTACACAATGAACCTGTGTGTACAAGAGTGTATGTCTAGGATAGGCTGATACAAATTTTTCCCACTATAATTTAAATAGGCTCAATATCTAATGCTAGTAGAAACTCTAACACCTTTCACAGTTATATTGTGGTGATTAAATTGTGGTGATTTCCATTTCCTTAAATCATCCCTCTGGTGAGGGAGCAATAGCTGAACAGGGTGAAAAATGTGGGGATTTGGAAATATCTGGGGGTTAGTATTGACTACTCTGAATAAATCAGGAGAAAATTGATAGGGGAAATTAGTTAGAGGTCATGATGCAGAAGTGGTAGCATTGTAGCCCAGACAACTGAGTAGTCATTTGTAGTACTCATTCATCATTTCTGTTTAATCACAGAATGTGAAGCATAAAAGTAAATGTCAAAGAAAATTTTAAAACTGTGTTAAATGCAGATGACTGTGTGACCTGCCCCATCACACAGCCTGTGAGGCCAATTAGCACAGATGTAAGTTTAATAGATACATTTACTTAAATATCTCTATTTAACATAATTCACTGAAAAGAAAAAAGGAACACTAAAATTAGATATTTTTTATTTTACCTAACAGAGTCCTTGCTATCACTGATTTCTGTGCAGTATTAACATGAGATACATTCAAATAAACAGAAGAAATATACTGTATAGAAGATAGGACAGAAGCCTTTCTGTATGCCACTGTTTACTTTTGATGGATAAGGTATTCAAGACAGTAGCCTTCATTTCCCTAATTTTCTGTTCAGGTGTTGAAATTCATAGGTGGGCACTTATTCAAACAGTACTGTTGTTTATCACCATTACATTCATTACATTTAAAGTAACTGCAAGTGCAAAGATGGAAATGGGAAGCAGAAGGGATAATTAAGTTCCTAATATGGAAGCAGCCTTGCAAGGGATCAGCACAGGGAAAGTGGAAAACTTGTCTATATGATACAAGGCAGTCTGCCAGCACTTCAGGTTAGCTGATAATCAACTCCAGACATTTAAAACTCACAAATTTAAATTCAAAACTAAATAGGGCTTGGCAATGATATTTTGTTCATTGAAATGTTGTGCCACACTGGAACCAGCTCGTGAAATAACTTGTTAACCACTATCAAGAAGCAATAAACATGAAATTAAAAAATGTTCAATAGTCTACATCAATCATAGGCTAACATTTCCAAAAGAGCTGTCCTTTAAACGAGTTTAATAACCATAGTCTAGAATACAGATAGGAAGTGCAAACATGAGCAAAAAGTAACCTTTAAGAGACAAAACATGAAGGAATGAGGCAAGAAAACTTCAAACCATACTTATAACACATGATATCAAGTGAAAATCAATGGCTTAAGTATTCAGGTCTGTTAAACTTATTAAAAAGAAAAAAAAAATACAATGCCCTTCCAAAGGACTGAATTGCAAAATTTATCTATTTTATATATTGAGACAGGAAAGTAAGATATTCCAAGCAAGTCAAATTAGAAAAGCTGAATGTGATTACCTACTCCATTATTCTTGGTGGGAAAGCTTCAGCATGCCTGTGCACTCACCATGTGTATGCTCACTCACCTTCTCACAAGCCATCATCTGAATGCAGTTACACTGCCAGCTAGAGAGGTTCTATATATACTAATCTTGAATGAATCCAAGGTTTATAAGTCCTTTCCCCTCCAGCTCCCAAAAAATTAGATATATTAACTAAATTTACTCGTAACAAAACCAAAGCAGGGTAATAAATTTTAAGACAGACCTTAAAAACACCTTCCCCCTCCATCCTCCCTCCTTCTCAGATATTGTTACTTCCTCCCCAGTGGTGCAGGAAGGTGAGGAAGGAAGGCTACAGTCAGCTCATAAGTCACATAATTTCTCCTGCTGTTCAGGGAGATTAGTCCTTCCCCTGCTCTAGTGTGGAGTCCCACCCACAGGAGACAATTCTCTATGAACACCTGCAACTTGAGTCCATCCCAGAGCAGCAGTTTTCTATGAACTGCTGCAATGTGGATCACTCTTGCACAGGGAGCAGTCATTCAGGCACAGCCTGTTCCTTTGTGGGGTCCCCACAGGGTCACAAGTCCTACCAGCACAGCTGCTCCAGTGAGCGCTCCTCTTTCCTTGAGTCTGCAGAACCCTACCAGGACCCTGCCTCAGCAGGGGCCTCCCATGGGCTCACAGCCTCCTTTCAGGCATCCACCTGCTCCAGTGTGGATTCCAGCTCCTCCAGGAGCTGCAGGTGGATCTCTGCTCCCCCATGGACCTCCATGTGCTGCAGGGGCGCAGCTGCCTTACCATGGTCTGCACAATGGTCTGCAGGGGAATCCCAGCTCCAGTGCCTGGAGCACCTCCTTCTCTCCTTTTCCATCAACCTTGGTGTCTGTAGGGCTGTTTCTCCCGCATATTCTCACTTCACTCTTCCCTGGTCACCATTACATCTGTGTAATAACCTTTTATTTTTCTTCTTCCTCTTAAATCTGTTATCACAGAGTGTTACCACCATTTCTGATTCTCCCAGCCTTGGCAAGGAGCACATCCATCTTGCACCTGGCTGGCATTGACTCTACTGGACACGGAGAATCTTCCAGTAGCTTCTCACAGAAGCCACCCCTGTAGACCCCGCCACTACCAAAACCTGGCCATACAAACCCAATATACCAATGCGCAAAAATTCATAATAAAATTACACATGCTGAGATTACTGAGCTGGTCCTAATTGCAATTTTTGTTTTTCAATTTGATTTTTGTTGTAAACAGATTCTTCACCCGAAGTCTCACCTTTTTAATGGCGATGCAAGTAAACTAGTATATGATTATCAGAAATGTGCTAGATCAGAGGTTAAATGTAGTAATCTCCCTGCTACTGGGCATGATCTCACCTCTGCTGGAAAAAATCACACTTCCTTCAGGTGAAGGAAGTCTATCACATGATCAAAAATACAGTAACTCTTGTGGTTATAAACCACAATTTATTTTGATTTTCATTCCAAAACCACTTATGATCATAATATTAATTTTGTCTGCAGTTCTTTGATTGCCCCAAGTGAGCACGTCCCCATTAATATCACTTCAACTAAAACACTCTGTATCTGACCCAACACAGAATAGGAGGAATACAATGTAGTCATATATATGTCAAATAAACCTTTACTTTTTTTTTTGATCTTGTAAGTTTATTAACAAGTCTTAAACTTTTTTTTTTGATCTTGTAAGTTTATTAACAAGTCTTAAACTATAATATCAGTTGAAGTTTCTTGCATCATTGACATTAAGGCTTTTACCATTAAACTTGCTCATTAATAAATTATAGAGGTCCTTGGTGACATTCAACCTGTTCATAAAATAGTTGTAATATTAATAATTCATGGCAGAAATTAATGTTTTTGTTATCTTTAATAATTCTGCAATCTATCACAAAGAATTTATTTTTAAATTAGTGAAAAAACAAGACCAAAAGCAGAACTAATTAATTTGTTCCAAATACTGGGATCTCACAGCATAGGTGAAGTAATATCTAAACCCAGCATATTATTACTTTTCCTTTTTTAACTGAATCATACATTTTTAAATGAAATAAATTACTTTTAATTCTAAGATAACAATGTTGAATGACATTTCTTTTTCAAAAGGGCAATCCAACTTAAGGATGATCTTGTGCCACCTGGGTGATAACCTCTAAGGAGCTGCTATGTCTATAAGAAGAATATTTTTTAATACAGTCATGTCTTTTTCAGCTTATCTCACAGAGGATATTAAAAGGAAGAAAGAAAAAGGCTTTCTCATAACTATATAACAAAAAAAACAAACAAAAACTCCCAGACAGTAAGTTCTCTTTCTTTGCTTGATTCCCAAGGATTTATTAAAGATTTATCCCCATCATTTCCAATATTAGTACACATGCTTAACTGTAGACAAGTTTTCCCTGTGGTAGGGTAACCAGGACAATATGAAAAGAGCCCTCAGTAGATTTCTTATTGTTAAGAAAACGTTCTTAGTAAACCTCTTTCTTTTTCATAGTGCTTTGCATTTAAACCATTTTTTATATATGTCAAAAAGTGATAGCTGGTTCTTCTCACAAATAAAAAGCAAACAAAAGAAAACAAAACAATATTCCTTTCCTTTTAGCTAGGTACTTTCATCTACCCCAGAATAACTATGACATTTAGAATATGTGGAGACTCTAAAGAAGAATTTTCATTATTTATTTTTTGAGAATAAAGGCTATAATAAATTTCACATGGCAGGTTTTTTCAGCATGCCTTTTTTGGATGATCATAGCTTTGCCTTGTGGCCTCAAAATATATGATCATCTGAGTTTCCTCTTCATCCTCTGTCTCCTGGGGCTAGAGAGAGAACAGATAGCTTATAATGATATTGTGCTCTTTCAACTTTATTTCAATGCAGCCAAACACATCCTTCAAAGCTTTAGGAAAGAGCTTTCTGATTGTTTATTTACTTTTATTTTTAATGGATGCAAATTTACTCTCTTCTATTCCTTATGTACTCTTTCTTCAAATATCAGAAGACACTCTCTCCTATAGCTATAGGATATGACAAAAGATGAATGAAAATTTGATAGTCAGAGAAAAGCATGCCTCTTGGATGCTTGTTTGCCAGAATATAGATATATATTGTCTACTCAGTTTAGGTTAAAAGTTGCCTAGGTTAAAAATCATCTGGATTTATACAATCTAGTCATCTCACTGCTTAAAACTTCTAAGATGCTTTCATTTCTTTAGACTTCATGAAGATGCATCAGTGTGAACCATAATGGTTGTGTAAACACTGGATAAACTTGAGATCTCAGCTTTCTGTTCTTAAAATCTTGGACAGCCTTATCAGTTGCTCATTTTGGAGGATAAGGAGTAAAATGAATGCAGTTTCAAACAGGGAAGATCCTCTAGAGTAAATGATACCTCAAAATAAAGACTCTAATATAAAGGCCTTGCAGAATACTTAGCTTTGCAAAGGAAGTCCAGGAGTACTTGTTCCTTCTTATTTATTTATTTTATTTTTTAATAAATATTCAAATATATTGTGTTTATTATATACTTTTTTGTGCTCAGAACTATCAGTTTATATAGGCACCAGGACATTTATGAGTATTGGAATGGATTAGAGAAGTCAATGAGTGAGCTTTATGGGATTCAACATGTACAATTGGTGCAGATTCAGAGGCCAGACCAGGCCTCTAAAAATCTGGCATCCCATATATTGGCTCTGAAAGAGTGTATGGTATACACACCTCCAGATCTAACTATGGTCAGCTATGCATCCATTAAGCAGGAACATTTGTGCTTCACAGCACATATTGTCTACTTTAGCCTAAGAGAAGATGATTGTATTATCCTTGCTAAAAGCATGCTCTGTATATTCTTTGCAATTGAGATTTCCTGAGCTGCCCAAAATGGAAGCCATGGATTAAGCATTCATGAAGATTGGAAAAAAATAATTGCATTTTTAACAAAAGTAAACAAAACCAATCTATTTTAAGTATTTTTTTTTAATAACATTGAGTGCTCTTGTACTAGAATGAGTTTATGCCAGAATTTGAAAATACTATTGGTGACTATTACACCTCAGTAAGAATGTTGTCCCTGGCTATCATATAGTTTTGAAAGGTGAATCACATTTATGTATAGTCAACATTTGTATGGCAGTGCTGAAATATTTGTGTAAAAGCATTTTGAAGTCGTTTCACAATAACCTGAGAAAACATATGGTCTAAATATTTCCTGGCTTTGTTTTTTCTGCCCACTTCTGTCTGTCTGGCTGTAGGTTAGGGAATAAAGAAATCACTGGATATGTAACACTGTTTCTTCCCTTAAGTAGCTGAATAGTATTTTGTTGAGATTTTGGGGTTATTTTCGTTATTTTTAGTGAATTGAAAGTAAATTTAAAAAGAGATTCCTAAAATGCAGTTATGTACATGTAAACAGTCACCTTTGTAGAATACAATTTTCCTTTTAAAAATTGTTGAAGAAAGCATTTGCTTTTAAAATTTGTATTAGCACATATGATATTAGTATTTGTATTTTTGTACTTTGTATCAGGTAAGTTACTTATATGATCAATGTTTGTCACAGCATTGTGCTTTACAATATGCATTTTAAAAAATAACACTGTGGAAAGAAAATCCCTTTGATGCTATGAAATATGAAAAGGAGCAGTTTTGCTTATTGGCTCTTCCATCTACAGGCACACAGTACAGAATTTAGTTAAAGGCAGTATTACAGTGCATCTGTTTTAAGCAGATGTATGGTTTTTGTCATCAGCACAAAAAGGCAAACACCCACAAAAATGACCAAATCCATATGCTACTGACACTTGTCTTTGTCATTTGTGTAGCATAAATTATACTGAGTAAAGTTAGCATATTTTAAAAATAAATGGGTTTTGTTCATATTTTTTCCTCAGTGTTATTTTTTGTTTCATCTTCCACTAATGGGAGTTCATTGCTCTCAAGTGGCAACAGAATTGGAAAAGCATAGTAAGCTTTTAAAAATTGTGCACTCTTGCAGAAAGTTGCACTTCTGTGTCCCTTTTAGGAGGCTTGGTTTGCAGGGTAGCCTATACCAGCCAATTACATGCACAGCCTGGCCAGTCTGCTGCCTCACTATGAGTCCTGTCTGTTGTAATGAGCTTGATCAGACTCTAAATTAGGTTTCTACATTTTTATGCTGATTAAATTATTCCCTTGTATGTGATTCATGATATAGCAAAATAAGGATTGAGGAAAATATGCCAATAATTTTGCTATCAAACATTTCTAAAGTACCAATTGCATAAAAAAATAACATCAGATGTTGATGATAGCAATATTTCCTCCATTCCATGTCTCTGTTTTGCCTCACTTGGCTTCAGATACTGCCATAGAGGCTGTTTCTGTAGGCATTGATACATACTCTGGTTTAAAAGCATGAACTTAAGACTGGCTTGCATAAGGAGCTTGAAGGACTCAGATTGTTGAAGGATTTTAGGAACAGTTTAGATAAACTATTGATTGAAAGCACACAACTGAAGTTAGTTCTTCTGCCAGGAAAAAAGACAGTTACCTTCCAGTGCTAGTTTTCTCTGGTCCTGTGATTCTATGGTTTCTAGGTTGTTAGTAGAAACAAAGTTGTGGACATCCAACAAATTCTTGTAGACCTCATGAACTTCAGCATCCAGGCCCTAAATCTTCCTCCCTTTGCTTAAGCAGAAAATGAGTTTCCATAGCTTCCCTGGGTCACTGTTTTCAGCATTTAATTATCTACATAATTATACCTATTTTCCTTATATCAAACATACTTTTCCCTTTTAAGCTCATTTGTTCTTGTCCTGTCCCCAGTGAACATGGCAAATAATTGTTCATCAGTGAAAGATTCCTTATATTGGCATACGATGAAATAATAAAATATCATGACTAACAGAGTCCACCTGATGCCCTCAGAGCTCTTTCCAGTGGAACTTCCCTTGCAGAAGATTTCATATATCTAGAGAAATACTGCTATTATTATCAAGGCTGAAATTACTGCAGCAATTACCTTGAGTGGAATTAGTCATCTTTCCTTGGGTGGAATTAGTCATCTTCTAGGATTTTGAGGTTTTTTTGCAATTTGCGTTTGCTCCCATAGAATTCATGCTAATAAGATGTAGATACGCATCTTATATAGAGATTTATAAATAATATATGTAATAATTCCCAGTTTGCTAAAACTTATCAGTTTATTTTTATCACATCTTTGTGCATATAGGCTCTCTCGCTAAAACAGGGAAAGAATGTATGATTCAACATATATATTCCCATCATAAATATCTCTGAATTTATGATATATGTATATATATCTCGTACATATCATATTTATGATATATGTAAGAGTCCTATTAAAGCATTCAAGTCAATGTAGAATTTTCTCACAAAAATCCATTGTTAATCTTTGCTTTTCTTACATAATTCGCTCACTGCAGGTAAAACGGAAAATTCTTCTTATTATCCTTTCCTTGACAGTGTTTCAAAAATTGGAATACTGTCTTTATATTGACGCCTTTTTGGGGGCTACCTATGAACAGAGGCCAGACAAAATTAAGAGAATAAAAAGTGGGTATATCTATTGAAGGGCCTTCAGGTACATTTAAGGCAGACAAAGCCCACACAAGGGCTACACCCAAAAATGGACAGCGGGTCATAGGATTTTACACTTTTATAAATTTGGTTCATTTGCATATTGGGGCTTAATCTTCTAATTACAACTTCAGGTAATGAAATAATTTTACCCCAAGTTTTCTCCCCCCAACTCACTTTTGTTTACATCTCTCAGGGCCTGAGACAGTAAGATGTCCTTTATTCCTAGGCCTAGAGAGGAATTGTTTTGTCTCACCAAAAGTAGCTAACACTCTATATGGAGTTTGTAGTTATACACTAAAGATGTGCAGGATTGCAAATATATGAAAAAATTAAAAGCTAAAATCCTAAGGCATCAATATCTTCTTGAACATCCTCTTAAGACAAAAATCAGTTTCTTCAAGGCTTCCTAGTAGACATATTCCCTAAGCCTTCATTTAACATGTTTGTTTTTCTCTGTCCTTCTCTCCATTTTTTTCATCTTATTTAAGCGCAGCTTCCCCAGAATCTAAAAAAGTCCTAAATTTAAAATCTCACAAGAATCAGCTAAAATTTAAATTATCTTCTTGTCTTATTATATAAGTAATTTCTTTTAAGCCAAACTGGATTGAGCTGCTTTTTTTTTCTGCAGCTGTGGGGCTTTACTGACCCATTCAATTAATGATCCATCACAACTGCTTCATCCTTTTACATCATATAACTGCTTCATTTTTTATCTGTGTATTTTTTTTCTTCTTGCTTTGCATGTTTCCTTATTGAATTTTTTATTTTAGTTTTTGAGATTTTTCTTCAATTTATCAAAATGATGTTTAAATCTTATACTGTTCTACAGAGTGTTTATAAACTATTATAGCTCATATAATCTAAAAATGCTTTTAGTGTACTTCAATCATTGTGGTCAATATTGTTTTTATCAGGTGTCTAGAGCGGACAGATAATATGGTTTCTCTATATAACCTGGATAAAAATTCTTTGAAAAAATCCAGCCTTTGAAGACAAGTAATCTTTATGAGCCCCAAAATGGGACTGGCATTCAATAATAGAATATGTGGTGTTATCAATGTTGTCTGCACAGATTTGTGACAAATTTATACCGTCATAGTTCCAGATTTCAGCTGATTTCTAGTTACACCAGCCCACAATGAGAGCTGTAGCGTTACACTATTGCCTTTCAAAGTCAAGAGTTTTTTCACTTTCTAAAGCATTTACTCCTCTGTGCTGCTGAAGGAGTCATTATACTTGATGACTCTTCTATCTGATCTAGTACTGCAAAATCTAATAGTGCTGCAGCATTATAGAGATCTAGCCATGCACAAATCCTGCTTGATATCAAGTAAGTTTTTAGGAAGTTCTGAGCTTTTGTTTTGGGTTTGTTTGTTGGTTTTGGGGTCTTTTTTATTTGTTGGGTTTATTTTTATTTTTATTTTCAGAGAGGGGTTATTTTGCTTGTAAATGGAGCAGAGCTGATTTGTATATCATCAAGGGGCAAGGAGTTACTTTTCACAGAAAAAATGGTCTTCAAAGCTTTTAGACATTTTGCTATTGCAGAATATAGATTGTTTTGGAAGGCAAAAGAGTAAAGCATACTGAAAATACGTTAGCTAATGTATGTGTGTGCTGAAATTGTGTCAAGAGAAGTCATGTTGTGGAGGGAGAGAAAATCCCAAAACTACAGGCAATGCAACCACTGAATGAATTCCTGCAGGACATTCATGTAACTTGGAATTCAAGAAGCAGTTCTTTCTCTTCTCAAGTAAATTTTAAATTTTTCAACTGCTAGTTTGCTCCTTTTTGCCTCATTTAAGCTGTTGCAGGTAAAAGCTGCCCTCACATCCCTGGCCATGTGAAAGTAGAAAGAGGAATCTGTTTTCAAGCTGCAGAAATGGTCTGAGAAACTCTAATGAGCAAATTGCTTCTACCACTGCGATTAATTTGGTTTTTTATGCGGTAAAAAGATGAGAGACGGGTGGAAACTAATTCCTTTTCAGCCCATTGCCCATTCTAAAGGAGCCCTATTGAAAAAATTGAAACAGGTGTCCTCAATTCAATTATACTAGAGATGGCAGAAGCAGTTGGACTAGGAAGCAGAGACCATGACTCCACTGTAGAGAAAACATTGCAGAAAAGATATTTTTCAGCTTTTACTTTAGTTTTGGTAAAGATCACACAGTTTGCAAGTCAAGCTGCTGCACTATTTTCTGTAGACTTATGAACGACAAATTACTATCAATACAGTAATTTAAGTAAAAATGTAGATGTAATTTACCCAATATTTCAAACTAACAAAATGTTATATGATGTTTCTAGTTAGGTTACCAGATTGTCACTTGTTGTTAATTACTGAGACATGTCAGGGTGTATTTTCTGGCACCCAGTGTCTCACTACATTGATTTTCTGTATGAAGCTGGCTCATGACCAGCATAAGACACAAGTAGAGCAATGGTACCTTAGTACAGATGGAGTGTAATTAGTGTCATTCCAGGTTGAGCACTGAAGCAAGCTTCCTTTGTTACACTCTTCTGGTCACTATAGCCATCAGTAGTTGCAAATCACCCAAGTGAAGTATCCGACACTATTTTTTTTTTCCCACAAAATGAGGACTAATGACCTGGCAGTAATTCCAATAAATGAGCCTCTCTTGGCAAAATTAACCTGTAAAAGTTATATATAAATAGACAGACACAAGTAGTCTGTATAAAGTGGTCTTTGGAAAAGTGACAAAACCAGTATAACAGAAACTATCTGTACACACACTTCACAGTCACTCATAGCAGGAACTGTCTGCACGGTATATGCTGTCCAGCCAATTTGTCCAGAATGTGTAGACATTGAAGACTAAGATGCAAGCCAAAGATGGAATAGGAAAAAACTCGTTTGAACATGTTTTATTTTTCTTACCAAGTAACATATATTTAAAAATACTTGTCATGAACAAATTTTAGATCATAGTAGGGTTCAAAGCCTGTAAAAAAATATTTATTTTTTCCTCAAGAATTCCAATATTTTCTTCACATGCTGTGCTTGTATATCTATGATTCTCTTCCCCTCAGGCTTGAAATATGCAGTTAAATGATCAGTAGTTTTTAATTTAAAAGAAATTGCCTAAAACGCTTTAAATTTTCAGAACTGTTTGAGGCTTTGCATGTAGGAAATTATATTGAAATTCTTATAAATGTTTTTCATATTCTTTACACTCTCCTATGGGCCGTTCTTTCATGCTTATCTTCTTATTCCACTCACTGTAGTAAGCTCATGCACAGATTTGGACAATCTGTACTTGGCATTCTAATGGGAAGCACGCTTAGACCTCCATCAAAACAGTTAAGAATAGGCCACCCAAGTGTAAATAAAAACTTGTTATGAGGCATGCATGTAGTTCAGATTGTTCTGAAGATCCTTTCAGAAATAGGCAAAGGTGCTCACTTCTGTCCAGGTAATTTGTTTGTCAATACCAAAATATTCTAGTGCAACACATTTAGTTTTTTTTCAATTCCAAAGAAGTCAAGTGGTAGAAGTGAACATGACAAGACACAATAGCAGTTGACTCATGTATTATGAAATATTTGCCCGATATGAATCAATATAAGCTTGTTATCTTATTGTGGTAAAGATAATTCATTCTCATTCTGAAAAAATCAGCTGTATATTAATTTCTTTCATGGACTTGAAGCATGAAGAAACATTTTAAACTTTTAGAGTGTGATAAACATAAGAATACGTTGTTCACTTTGGAAAGATGTGTATTTTCTCCCATGGTGAAGGTGTACTTATTATTGTTGGAGTCAGGTCAATAAACAGCTAGAAACCCTAAAACTGATGTTGCCAAGAGAGGTAACCTTCAGTTTGCCTTTTTATTCCTTTATTTTTCTTCTCTAAAATTCTATGCAGGCAAGCATATGTTACTAGGATGATGTATGTCTGAATCTCATTGAAATAAGTGCCTGCCACTGTAGAATGCCTTAAAACTGAAAATGAATGCACAAACAAAAACAAAATCTTATAAGGAGGAAGACATGGAAGAAGACCTCATGATCAGAACAAAACCCAATTTTCAGAACCTTGATCAATTCTACTCTGTTTTTATAATCAGTCATCTATTATTCTGTCTCGGACAATAAGCACATGAGCTCCTCAAAAGAGTTAGGCTCATTTGCTTTGCACCTGACATGAAAGCTTTTACTGAATTTGGAGAGCTTTTTTTTATGTTAGAAGGACTCAATTCTTGGTAAAGCTGTTGTCAAAACAACATCAAAGTCATTGTATGCAAAAAAGAGCAAGGTGGAGAATAATGGACAAATGGATTTGAAGATGAGGAAGGTCAGACTGTATCACAAAAACGTTTGGCCTTAGAAGTCAAGAGGGACATAATGTTAGTATATTATTGACTGAAACAGAAAGATGAGAAGTTTTGTTTTCCTTTCTCATCACATAGGAACATGATGATATTTTTCAATTAAATTACAGTATTTGTTCATTGAAGGTCTCTTGGTTAATTGGTGGTCTTTGAATAATTTGTGAATCATGTAAGTCTCAGAAACACACTGCTATGGAGTATCATTGAAAACAAAAATGAAAGATGATTCAAAAGAGAAGTGAGGAATTGTATAAATATAAAAATATCTAGCAGAATAATCATAATTATCTTAACCTGGAAAGGTATATTTAATTTTGCATTTCAAAGTTTAAGGCAAGCTCTTACAGAGGAAAATAATTTCCCACTAAAGAATATTTTCTATCATACTCTGATGTTTTTGCATATGGTCCTTCCTTCAGCTAATGTTGCATCCTAGATATTGGAATTTGCCAAATCGTGAATCTGGATATTTGTTTCCCTGTGAAACTAAAAATAATGTTTGCATTTTCTTTTCCTCATCTGAGAATCTCCCAAATCTTTGGAATATGCAGCATTCCTGAGTGTTCCTGAAAGTTCTAAAGGTACATTTACATCCACATATATCTATTAATAAAAGCTATATTAATATCTCTTGAGACTTCAATTTTTGCATGAACAAAGAGAATATTACAAAAAAAATATTGATTATACTGAAGAAAAGTTTCTAAATTAAAGTAATGAATCAATTTATTTTCTAGATGTATCCTAGATATTACCATATCTGGATATGGCGTGTTCTATAGATATATGCTTGTGCATCTGGAACAATAGTGATTGAATTTATTTTGCTCCAGAATACAAAGTCTGTTTCAATTTGCCATGTCACATAGTAGGGTATTTGATGAATGGTCAGATTTTTTCTTTTCTAAAGAGTGCGTTCATTTATTTTAAACTGAGCTTGAAAATTACTGATCCAACAGTTAATTACATTTGCAGCTAGGTAGATGACTGACATACCACAGTGTATTTAAATGTTAAGTGTATTTTAAGATGGATTTGTTTGAATGGAATAATCACATAGTTTTCATTATCACTTTGCTTTTAAATTGTGCATCAAATTTTGCTAAGTTCAGCATGCCTTGAGCATTAGAAATTCAGTTTTCAATCATAGCTTAAAGGCATTAAGAACCCTCCTTTTTCTTTTGAAGCACTTCAAGGGCAATTGCAGCAAAGCAATGTCACTCAGGCATGAAAATGTTTTTATGATTACTAAATCTTCACCTCAATATCTTGTAAGAGAGAGCTCATGGCTGACCAGGCAACCCTGTATTGTTTTTATCATGTAAGAGATCAGAATTTGAATTTGGTAGTCATTTTATTCAGTGGATATTGAGAGGAAACTATTTTGATATCCTAGGGTCAAAGTTGCTTCTAAGGAGCTTCTTAAGCCATTGCTTGACATGCTAGTCATGTGAAATTCACGGAGGAAAGTCAAGGTGTTTGAATATTTCCAAAGTTGCAGGTGATGCATTGCTATGATACTCAAATGAAAGAGCCCTGAGGTGAAAGGCAAGCAGAAGCCAGGGATTTGTCTCACTTCATCTTAGACATGTGCAGGGTAGATATCAATGTCTGAGCCAAGCAAACATCACTGATCAGATTGCCTTTATAGTCAAGGGAGAGAAACAGCTGCTTTTATAAGTGGATGCATTTGATGGAATTTGGATGTCTTGTTTAGGATGATATAATTCCCACCTAAGTGTCTTTTTCTTTTCATTGATGACAAAGGAATACAAACATGACTAGCTTAGATGCAGACATGTAGATAGCTGTGTTTGGTTAAATAAATGCCACTATGAAACACCATTAATAGTGGCAAGAGCAAATTGCTTTGCAGATCCATTTATGACTTTTTTTATAACAGTCCAGTGTTATTGGAAATGCACAATAAGAATGCTAAAGTGCATCTGTAAATTCTATTAAAAACTAAAATTGGGAGACATTATTTCTCTAAAATAATGTTTTTCTTTTAAAGAAGAAAATTTCAAAAACTAAATCACTAGTTGTCTGCTATGTAGTCTTTTACTGCCTGTTTGAAAAAATGCTCATGGATCAAAGGGGCTTTTTACATACATCAACACAACAATGTTCTGATGTATAAAAGTAAGGAATAGCTCAGATGAGCCATAAAGAACAAATAAGCAGCATTATCAAAAGCTTGTCAGCAGTAGGTAAATCTGAAGGAGATAGTTTGCAGTCTGAAAAGAAAGCAGCACAAATCTTTCAAAGAGGTCAGACAAGAAGCTGTGAAATTCCATCCATGCTTATATATGTATAAACATGAAGTGGCTTACACAAATTCTATCTAATGTTAATAACAGTAATATGCACAGCTGTGTAATTCAAACAATGCAGTAATATATAGATACTATATTTTTTAATTGCAACGTGAGTTTAATTGCAATAACTCCATATGATCACAGTTCTTATTATATTGATCCTTCTCCTTCTGCAAGCATTTTATGCCTTCAGCTAGCCTCATTCTCACTCCCCTGTGTTCCTCTCCTACTTCTTTAGGAGGGTTTTACTGCTTCTTCTGCTAACATAACCAAATGAGTCTGCAGCACTGATTCTTACAGAGGCATTAATGTTTGCTCTGGATTGCTCATCATGGTGTGGCTCTTGGGGATGGCCCTGTGCAGGACCAGGAGTTGCACTTGATGATTATTTTGGATCACTTCCAACTCAGCATATTCTGTGATTCTGCGATCATCTTATTTATTTCCAAACATCTGATTTATTTCCAAACATCCTATTTCAGTGTTTTTATTACCACTATTCATAATTTGCAAAGAGATCTTAACTGCCTTTTTTAAATTGATGCTGAGGTTAATTTCTTCAGTTAAGCATTTAGTCTGAAACATATAGTTTGCCTCTTTGCCAGTTTTGTGGAGATGTGAAATTGCTACAAATTCTCTCAAAAGCTAAGTAATGCTGTCTCACTGCAAAAATTTCCATCTTAGCTCTTGTTTAAGGTAATATAAATACCATCACTTAATGTGCTCTTTCTCAGACTTTAAGATGCGTAATTTTGGCCTTTATAGCAAGAAAAAATGATTTTTCAATTGTAAATTTTGAGATTTAACTCATAGACAGTCTTTAATCCATGATGACACCACCCTATCTCCCAAGCTTAATTAGCTCATTAAGACTTTCTCAGAAACATCTTGACAAAGACCACCTGAAAATATTTCTTATCTGTTCTTCATTTTCTCCTGAGACACAAAGAAACGTAGCATTGAAATAAAACACTGTTAACAGTGACGAAAATATGTCAAATTCAAGGTTTACTTCATAGCCACTAGAAATCATCCCTGCCTTGGAGTTTCCAGCTTTGGAGACTGAATTAATGTTGATTGTTTTTAAACTCATTAATATTTAGTTTTCTTGCAACTTAATCCAAGTAGGTATCAATTGTTATGAGAAATTCTGACAGTAGATATAAAAATGTGGTGAAATAAGAACTTCATTTACCAAAGTGGGATTTTTTTTTTCAATTTTAGTTTCAAAACATATTATCAGAGCATTCAGATTTGTTGAGGTAGCCTGCTTCAGGATTTTTGTCTAAATGTTTTGAATTTTTTTTTTGCACAATACATGTTATTTAAACACTTCCTATATCTGTACATATAAAAACAGAATTGTGTTTGAACTTATATACAATAGAATATTTTAGAATTTTCTTTCAGGAAGACTTTTTGAAGTAATGAAGAATCTTCCTAATTGAAATATAGCAAGGCTTTGAAAGAATGAAATTCCTCTCAAAGGAGGATCACTATATTTTGCAGTACTTGAAAGCAATATAAATTTCATACTTCTTAGCTGATGGACTTGAAAATAACTTAAAATCTGTTGACTGGGAGAGATGAACAGGAAGATTTTACTGGTGATGCCATATGGAACAATTACAGTGACAAACCTCAAAAGAGTAAAGCACTAAGATCTGTTTTGTAGAGTCAGAGCAGTAAATTAATACCCCAAGGATTAACTCACCAAAGTCTGAAGTAATCAGTAGTGCAATAATTGTATCACAGACATTGAATTTGACTCAGCTAAGCTGCCACAGTCCTTCTGCCACAGCGGATTGCAAATGGAAACTGTCTGCTGAGGAGGAGCTGGGACAGGTCTAACCTTTGATTGTGTTCCAAGCGACCACGTTGACACAGGTATCTGCTCATGATATCAGGACAGCGTTTTGTATGTTTATTTATTGCTTTGTATCAGTCCTTTTGTGGACCTATTGATGAAAGGCCACACAAGTCTGTGAATGCTTGGTAACAGGTAATTACAAAATGAGCCTGTTTGTCATGTAATAGTTTGCCATATAAACCATGGCATTTTAACTATACATTTGGTGTTTCATGGCAATTTCAGGCAATGTTCCCAGTGAGTCTGAGGAAAGCAAGACAACTTTGATAACCCTATATGTGCTATATATACTTTACAACACAGCATTGTAAATCCTCACTTTCTCAGGAAGCTAAATGTGTTGAAACACATTTAAACAAGGACAGAGTCTTGCTCTGTTAAATTCAAGACTAAAAATGAGTTTGTTTTAGTGATTGTGGCTAGTTATTTTTTTAATCCATTTTTAAAACTGGAAATGGTCTTTTTAAAGTCAAAATAATTTTAATTAAAGCTGAAAAAATGTTTTTTAAGGAGATAGCTTTTTGAAATTTAATAGCCTGTATAAAAATATATGTTTTATCAGTATATTTGAATTCAATTTTTAAAAGACAGAGCATTAGAGACTATTTTAGTATGAAAGTGATCTTGTTGTATGCAGACAGAAATCTTGGACATGCACAGATAAATAGCAGACCTGAAGAGTCTGTATTCTTCAAATGATGCAGATGATTCACTTTATGTATTAAATGTACATTCTCATGCTGTGTATTGAAGTGATTGCAATACCCATTTATTTACTTTTGCACCAACTAAGTTGTAGCGCTTTCAAAGATATTTTTGTTTATAGAGACCTTAGTTTTGATAGTATATTAAATGCAGTGAAATGAATACAGGCATTCTGTCTGCTCTGTGATAAAACTAAATTAATACCCAAAGGATTAACCTTCAGTGTGCAGTGTACTGACTACTATTTTTGAAATTACAATTAATTGCTTTTTAAAATATGGTTCTGCCAAAGGCGTTGCTCGTGATGGGGGCAGGGGAAGGGGGGCAGGGGTTGCAGGGGAGAGGAGAAAAGTACTTCTAATTCCACATAAGTAAAATATTCAAACTCAGCATCTTTTTACCACTGTTATATCTGCTCTAATACATTCCTTGAAGTGCTGGGGTCTTTTTGATTGTTTATTTGTTGTTTTTATCCTCATTTTCTGAAAGGATTTAGTAGCTATTCCGTAACATTTATATTCTTCATCAGTGCTATGCTAATGAAAGCAAAACTCAAACTCTGGTGCCAACTGTATACATACAAAGTAGTCTTCTGTAAAACATCTCATGTACCATAAAAAACTACAGTGTTTCAAAATAACCTTTAGTTAATTTAAGTTTTTTCTTCCTTGTGAATTTTCATAGGAGGTGCTGTCTTCTGCTATGAGTATGAGCCTCTTGAATTCAAGGACATGACACTGGGTCAATGCCCTTGCTACATTTAAACAAGAAAGGACTACTGGCTTCAAATAGTTTCTATTGTAAATATATGGCATGCACTCTGAAGATAGGACCTCATTATACATAAAAGGTCTTCAGCAAATCACAGAGCAACCTCATGAACTCTGTTGCAGTTCTAGAAAGTATTTTTTGATCCAGCATTGAGAAAGTTGCTTAAAATATATACAAACAATGGTTTTAGTGACAAAAGATTAACTGAACTTAAAAAACAAATTCTAAAACAGTCCAACCACCCCTAGACTTGCAGAGAAAAATATCATAATCATATGCCTTCAAATGTACTGCTTATCATGTACAGCAAAAATAATTAAATTTTGTATTCTCATTACTTAAAAAGGGAATATTGCTAGATTTTTCATGCATCAGTGAAAAAGGCAAAGATGGCTAATTCCACCATGGAATATTTTTATTGCGGGCCTGTATGCAAATTTGAAACCCCTGTTTGAAGCCCTGTTATATACAATCTGACTCATCAAGTACTTGCTTTCCAAGTGGATATATAATAAACTCAGGAAATAATTAAACTATATTCCCACACACAAGATGAGAGGTTGAAAATACTTTGTCATCTACACTGCATCAGACTTCAGAAGACTAAGAAATGCAATCTGTTAGTTACAGATCTTGCTCATATTGCAAAGACTTAAGACCTTAAGCTTGTGGTCTCAAATAAATCTGATGTAATTTCACCCCCCTATTTTGGCCTAATATTTTTCCCATCATAAAAATATCTACCTGTATTTTAAAGCAACCATCATACTTTGATAATGATGACATAAACATAACATAGCCTATAGGTTGGTCTGTATTTAATTTAAGTATTTGTACGTCTTTTTATGGAATAATTTTTCTTGTCTTCAATACTTAAATCCAGCATATTTTTTTAGCTGTATCTCCTGTTCTTTGAAAAATTTTGAACTTTAGAAAAAACTTATTTCTACTTCTTGATGAAGTTCTTCTATAAGGAAAGGGTACTTTTGAAATTCAGGTTTGTTTTCTACATAGAGTTCAGTATTTTAGATGATATTAAGAGCATCTTTCTCTCTTTACAGGACATATTAGTTGTACTAAGATATATTGTGGAATCATTATGGGCAGAGGTGTTTGGTTCTAATGTTGTAAAGCATCATATAAATTCTAACTATATATATATATATATATGCATTATTTTTTCTTAATTTAGTAAATCATGCTGACTTTGATACTTCTGGCAGACAATCCAGTGCCTGGCCCCTCTGAGCATAGCCAGCTTGTGCCAGCCATGGAGCTGCTGGTGGCACTGATCTTTGCTCTCTTTTGCATGTACAGAGTGAGTATGCACACACTGACTCGATAACTTTGCCCTGACTCTCCTTGGAAATAGTTTAAAAATGTATGTCAAAGGCAGAATGCGCAGAAGATTTTGCACGTGTGCAAAGCCAAGCATGTGATTGGATTCTTAACTGGCTCGGATCCAGAGAGCCTTTTGAAATGCAGGCAAGTTATGGGAATTAAAAATAGAGAGAAAATCACTTAATAAAGCTCACAACACTGTGTAAGTATGTAATGGTGTGATTGTTTTCCCAAAGTACAGAATCAAAGTAGGAATTATCTTTCATTTTACCCCTTTCTCCTGAGAACTTTTTAAAGAGGACAAAATCTACATATTGTAGTAGAAGATATTCAGAATAATTTTTAATCTCAAGGGTAGGATAAGTGTCATGTAGCAGTACCTAAATAGTGGAGAAAATCTTTGTGTAGTGAATTTTCTATACAACATATGTAAATTGTTTGCAAATTGAACTTGGTACCTGGAGACAAAATTAATTTATATGATATGTACCCATTTTTCTCACATACACTTTTTGAGTATTGCTGTCTTTTCAAAGCATGAACTCATACTAAGTTTATAGTCGAATGCCTTGTACTTAATTTTTCAAATTGTATTTTTCTATGTAGATGAATATTGTCAAAATGCAAATACAGACACTTGAATGACAATAAATCAGGAAACTTTTCAAAAATGGCTTTACCTTAGTCCATTCCATCCCATTCACATAGAGATTCTCTAGAATAGTCCAGATTTCTTGCTAATCACTGTTGTGACTATGTAGAGCATTTCACAGAAAAATAGAATGTACAAACACAGATTTGCCAGAGTAGTGATGGAGAGACAGTCAGGGAACTAATGTGCCATCACTTCTGTGAGTATAATTTGGTTTTTTGCATGTTCTTCAAACTTACCTCACCTGATGCATACTTGCATTGGCATTAATTAATTTTTGATTAACTGACATGCATCAGGACTTTGAGAAAAAAAGTAACTAACCTTCATTAAAAACAAAATGAGAATACTAAGAAATGTTATCACAGAGGGTAGCCATTTTTAAAACAGAATAAAAAGAAAGATAGGAATGAAAATATAACAGAGGGTTCAAACCAATAAGGTGATTATCTTCTATAACCTTTATAGTTTCACTGGCCACACAAAATCACTAAAATTCAATAATATTCCAAAGGAAACTAGGTGATAATTACACATTATATTGGATCATTCTACTGAATCATACAAGTTTATTTCTGTGTATTACCTTGAAATTTTATGAAGGCTGAAAATTGCAATGCTCAGGTATAAGGAAGTTGAACACAAAAGATCTTATAAAAATTATCATATAATTCATTACTACCATAATATTTTGCAGAAAGGGATCCCATAAACCTCTTTGATAAAAGTAACATTCAAGAAATATTCTTCATATGTTTCTTCTCTCTGTAATCAATACCCTAAATCTCTTTATATGTACACAGCCCTACTGCTGGATGGCTGTAACAGAGCACCCCAAAACCCCCAGAACTTTACAGTTTAAATGAAAGAGGATCTTGTGACTTAAAAAAAAAAAAAAAGACAGCTATTTATGCTAGGTTTGGTCCTTAGACATGAAAAAAAATGAGTATTTGGAATGGTTTGTGAAGAAACTGCATATTGATAAAGGTTTGAACAAGAGAAGTCACAGGTTGGAACTGTGTCAATAAAAAAAAAACAAACAGAATTTCCTACTTGAAAGGTTTTACATCACATTGCTTATGAAGTTTAAATGAAATCACGCCATACTTAAATTATTTGTGGGACCTATTGAGGACCTACATAATTTTACAAAGTATCAATGAATTAGAGCCTGTACATTTGGCTTTCACATGTAAGCTGATGAGAGCTTTCAATGCTATTCTAAAAGTTTTCTGGAAGAGCTGTGTCATTTGAAGTAAGTAATTAGGGCACTTAACAACTATGGAAGAGATAATGGGTTTTTTTCCTGCCAGTTATGAGTGAAGCATAAAAATTTTGTGCAATGGATAAAAATAAAAGTGCTTCAGCACTGCAGTCACACAAATGGCTTCAGTATACTATAGATACACTCCAGCTTGCTCTGATGTGACCTATTTCAGGTGTTACAGCCAACTCCAAGGCCAGGATTGCAGATTAAGCTCTAAAACTTGCAGGTAAATTTGCCCACCAACAGCTCAGTGACTTCAGGACTTCCTTACCCCAATGTAGTGCAAAAAGAGAGGCTGATGCTGAATCTGCATTCTCTTGGGAGTCTCACAGGCATCAACGTGCTGCTCTTGGTGCTCATTCCTGTCTTAGACCTCCAGCCAGTGCTGAGTTACTGAGCTCAATTCTTTAAGACAGACACACATTCTCCCAAGATCTAGGGCAAAGGAGTTTTTATTGTTCTGTAGTTGCTTCCATACAGGTGTTCCCAAATTATCAAGCAAGTTTTTCTGTAGACATTTGGATTTCAAAATTTCAGCTAAATGCCTGGTTAAGAACTTCCATGTTTCCAGGCAAAAAAGGAACTGATCAGGATCTCTAATTTTGTTTTCATGTGTTATAATGTGAAAATGATGTTCTATGATTTCTAAGTTTTCCATTAAACTTCATTTCCATAAAACCACAGTGGTGCTGGGTGGGGTTTTTTATGTTACATGAGAAATAAAAACATTTTAGCAATTCTCAGAAAATTTCTAATTTGTCTAAGAGAAAATTCGAAGCTTCTCAAATGAAAAATATATGTGGATGATCTAAAGAGACTGAAAAACCACTCTTTATCACCAAAATGAGTCTCAAAAATATGTTCTAGTATAGTGCCTCTCTTCAGAGAAAATAGCCCAGGTGTAAATAATTACTGCTCTTGCTATTTTTCTATGTGAGTTTGAATGGGGAAATATTCCAATACTTCCTTATCCTCTTGTTAATGTTTTGTGTTGCACATCCCGTATCACTATCTGAGTAGTTGATCTATTATATTTCCTACAAAAAAAAAAAAAATTAAATATCTGTGCCCAGTTAACAAAAGCAAACAGGATAAGTTGACCAAAATCTCTTTTGATTTTCTTGATAAAGAAATTTCCCACTGCAGCAGAATGCCTTGCAATCAAAATTTTTCCAGCTATCTGTATTTTGAAGCTACTCTATCAGAATACTCTACAGTTCATTTGTAATATCTCATATGTAATATCTCATGTACCCTGTGTAATGCTGCCAATCTTTACAGCAGACTCTACATGCCATTAAAAGCTAATGTTGGGGGGTATGCTTTAGAATGTCTATAATCTTTTTTTGTCCCTAAGAGCTTTTAATCTCAATGAAAAATGGTTTTTTGGAAAATTAACAGTACCCCATTTTTCTCTCCATGGTGCAGCTGCAATTATTGCCACAATTTTTCTTGATTTGCACAAATATTAACTTACGAAATAATTAAAACCTCTAGTAAATTATCTCAGTTGGTCAGAACATGGTGCAAATAACACCAAGATTTTGAATTCAATTCCTGTACAGGCCATTTACTTAAGAGCTGGACTTGATGATACTTGTGGGTCCCTTCCAACTCAGAATATTCTGTGAATCTGTGAAATAAAAGGAAGGTAAAGGACAGTTCTGCTCCTTGGAAGAGCACATTGAGGTTTAAAGTACAAAGGTGTCAAAGAACCACTGGAAGGACAGCAGCAATTTTTACCTTGAAAATGAATGTATAATCTCCATTAAGTATTAAGCTGAAACTAATTTGGATATGGCAGATCCTGAAAGCTACAAACAAAATTTACTACCTAGCACTAGTCATTGTAGAGTCTCTACTAAAACTTTATAACCTTCTTTTAAAGCTGAATAAAGACATTTTACATTCCGCTTATTTATTAGATATTTGCATCAGTACAAGGTGAGTAGTTCAGTAGTTTGAAGGGGGATACATAGCCGATTCAATAATTCATGGCTCTGAATGATAGAACTAATATAGCAACCTTCTGAAATGTCAGTATGCAGTGTGAAGCCTATTAGTCAAAGGTCCTCTTTTTCACAGAGAGGTTAAATAATTATTACTCAGAACAGATTACAAATCTAAACATTTAGAGACAGCCAAGAATTCTTGAAGATTTTTCTCTTGGTACATTTTAGATAAATTTATATTTGCAGTGTAGCAACTCTTTACTTCAGACAGTGAGGTTGTGAAATGTGAATCATGATGTCTCTTGTTTGTGATGCCATATGGAAACCAAAGAGAGTTGCTGACCATGGATTCTCCACTTCCACTTGGATTATTAACTAGGATAGGACTTGGTAGACTTGGTTGTGATCTCATACTTTCCACTTATCCATGGCCAGGCATGACAAAGCAAAGTCAATTCTAATGCCCATATGCTAGATACATTTTTAAAGAACACATTTTGTTTCGAAAGGATCATAAACCAGAATATTCACATACATAATGTATACATTTTTGTTATAGAGAGACAAGCTAAACATCATCATTTAGATTTTTCGCAGGTAAAAGATGAAAGTAAGCAAGTGGTTGACTATAACACTCTTTAGAAAGCAGTAATGGCCACATGTAGTGTAATTATAATAGACTTGCAAAATGAACAACAGCAATTGTGAAGTGAAAGAACTGCCAGAAAGGCATCTAGTTCTGGTCTCTTGCTTCATAGTCTCTCTGGAGTGCTTCAGTTGTGAAATGGGGAAAAAAAATCTTTATTGGAAAAAAAAATCATCTACACCAAAAAAAATCCCAGTAAATGTTTAAATTTTTTTCGTAAATAAGTCTAAATAGCAAGGAGACTGTAACTGGCAACAGCTTCTTACTCAAAAAGGTCAGATTCCCTAGAATGTTCAGGGTAAGGAATCCATATGTGAAGTTTATGGCTGCTTTGAGTCACCTAAGTAGCGCTTTAGCACCTAAAAACACCTCAGTACCCCTTCCTTGATGCATGGGAAGTGCTGCTTATTCCATTATTTCATTACTTGCATCTAATCAGAGGCATTTTTTCCCACATAGCTCATGCATCCATTTGGATCACAGCTGCTTTTAGCATACAGAATGCCTTCAGATATGCAATTATTTCAGTCTGTTTCACTGAATAATGTTATTCCTAAGCTTCCTGAGCAAATTTAATTTTTTTTTTTGTCCTGATAATCATTTTAATTTAAAATCTGTTGTCTTGTGTTTGATTTTTTCCCTAAATAAATGACACTACACTACCTTTATATAATGGCCTTACCTCATATCTTAAATTCTATGGTAACCAATATAAAACATCTGGATTTGAAGCAACGGGGTGTAATTCTGCAGATACACAACATAAGACTGTGTCAGGAGCACTTCCTAATAGCTGCTTAAGTGGTAGGAATACAGAAATTATGTAGGAAGAATAAGATACTTGATACTTGAAGCACAGCAATAATTCCTTAAATTGCTATCCATTAACTCCCTGCAAAGTCTAAATCATAATTTAATTGATTTCTCATAAAGCATAAAAAAAATCTCTGTATGAACAAAATGCCAACTTTTTCAGTCGGAAAATGCAAGAAATTAAAAATAAACAAGCATCAATAAAAAAAAAGTTATAAAATTTTAAATGTGGGGGTTTTGTTAAATTTTAAGAAAAAAATTATAATTTTATATTCTTCTCATGTAGTTCTCTGCAAACCCTGAATATATTTGGAAAATATAGATAGTTGGATGTTCCTACTCAAAGGACACTGTAGAATAATGTAAAAGTATATAAAATACAAGTGATGTATTTTCCATTGTTAATATTTCTCAGTAATTGTCAACACTACTGGAGTATTTTCCTACCTCAAATTGGTTATTTCAGCCTTATTTTACAATTTCAGGTTTCATACTACCTAAAATTAACATTTTGCTTCTGCTCCTAAAGAGTTCTGGGTTATTCCTAGCCTAATAAATCTAGTGGCCAAGACATATTGCCACTAACACCTGTGATGTAAATCTCCATCCCCCAGCACAGGTTAGCCTATTGAGAATGGACCATGGAACTGGGTTTTATGGCATAGAACGCTAATTGTCACAGGCCAAAGTTGTCTCAGAAGGATGCTCAGAAACAGTATCTGCAAGTGTGTAGCCCCAAACTTATGCTTCAGTAGTACACACATATATTCCATGTGGCTATAAATACAACCTGTGTCTAGAAAATTGATATATAAGTCAACTGCACCAGCCATAGGACTGCGCTTTATACAGGTGAGGGTTATGACATGGGAATCCATCCCTTCTGGATCGCTCACTTTGATACTGTAGGCTTGACTAAAGATGTCAAAGACTACTCAGGAAAATTAAGTAGAGTAAGCAAGAAAAAATTCCACAGAATGTGTAAAATTACATATTTTCCGGAATTTTTCCTGATCTCCATCCTGAAGATCAACAAAAGTGTACTGGAATGTAAATTCATCCTCTCAAAGGCTTCTTAAAGGTACATGGGCTTTCTGAGCTGTCTGTGAAGATTCAGACTCATCCAGGAAGTCATGAAGAGCATATAAGTGAGTTTTCCAACCTGATTTTGAAAGTGATGATGCTGTCAGTACATTAACATTTTGAAGACTTGAATACGTTTTTAAATAGGATTACATAACGTGTAATATTCTATCATCTAGACATCTCTAAACTGGCAAGATCTCCTCAAATGCTTTTTTTTTTTTTGAGAATTTAAAGAAATCATTGAGAATAGCACCTCCAGGAGGCAACTTACCTGGCTCATTTTAGACTTAGAAATAATGATTAAATGTATCACTAGAGGTATAAAAACAAAAGAAATATAAAACTCAGTGAAGTCTCAAGAACCTTAATTGTTCATTATACTTTGCCTATTCTGTACTGATTATAAATATTCTTTCTCTGATAGAAAGGAAAAGGAGAGAGAGGGAAGGGAAGGGAAGGGAAGGGAAGGGAAGGGAAGGGAAGGGAAGGGAAGGGAAGGGAAGGGAAGGGACAAACATAATTATGGAGGAGATTTTGAATTATTTTTTTTAGCATTGAACTACTTTTTTATTCGGTCATGAAGTTTTGACTGACTTGACCCATAATAACTGAGAAATCAATTTTCACTGAAAATCCCCATAAGGTAGAAAGTTCTCTATTTTTCCAAATGTTCCTATTATGTGCTTAGAATTTTGATACAATAAAAATTATTCTTGTTTCTATCAGAACATTTCAATATTGCACTTGGGTTACTTTGACATAAAATAAGGCCAAGTCTATAGTTAAATCATGTATATTTTGTGATACTATGGATTTGTAGTCTTGCTTTTGATCAAGCTTGATTAAATGGATCGTATATGAAGAATGAGCCAAAGCCCAATCCAACAGTATGTAGTAAAGCAGTTAAACAGTTGATAAGAGTTCCTCAATTGCAGTGAATTATGAATTCTTCTGATTTCTAAACAGTTTCTTCTAAATCATAATGATATTGTGGGCTTGACTGTTATAAAAAAGAAACTATAATTAACACTAGTGTTGCCATGTGGAAACAAAAACCTCAACAATACACTAAAGATCTTGTAACATTGGTCTAATACACATATGAATTTTGCTTTTCTGGACATAAAAAATGAAAATATTTTCACTGCAAGAAAACTTACATTTTAATTTATTCATTGCATTGGATTTTCCAAAAAATGCTGCGATGCATAATATTTTGCGGCATACAGAATTTAAGAATGAATGGGTTTCAGCAAAGAAGTTCCTTAAACAAAGCTATTCTGTGACTCACAAATAAGTATATAGGGTTCTAATACTTTAGTCTATCTGGTATTATTTAGTTTACAGTGTGGGCCCAAAAATACTTTCCTTACAATGCAAACTCAACAATGATTTTAAGAAAGAGAGAGCAATATCTAGTATGTGTTATTAACCACCAGAACCACAAATCATTATTAATGACATACTTCCGACAGGAAACCTGAGAAAATTTAAATAGCTGCAACTGCAAAGCTTCTGAGTTTCGTGGTAGGCAATTTTGTGGCTTTTTTATTTGCTTGTTTTTCTTTGCTGCTATCTATTTATTTAAAGCTTATATTACAGAAAAACAAATTTTGCTTATCAGTTTATCATGGAGTAAAACATTAAGGTAACAATTTCATAAACCAAGAACACAGACAGTGTCCTGTGTAAGAGCAACTCATACTTCAGACAAAATTTATCAAAACACAAGACAGGACTAATTTGGCAGTAATTTTTAAGACCTTAGAAAGTTTTTGCCAACTAAGAGCATCAAAACAACTGCATATATTTTTAAAGCAATTTCCATCTGCTTAGTAGCTACATAAAATAAACCAGTGTCATGGCCCTACATTTTTTTTTACAAAAGTAAAATCTAGTTATTTCACAGTATTACAGAAAAGATACAATGTCATATGAAAAACACTTTCTTTTTTGCCTTTTAGTCTGTTTTTTGCCATAAAGTCTTTATGAAAGTGAGCCTTTAAATTTTAAACTTGACTCCATAAGGTAAAATATCTGAATTCATCTTGTAGGTTGACCTGATATGGTTTAACATCTTCTGTCCAACTTATACTGGAAAAAAGCCGCCCCATGGCTTCCTGTAGTGAAATCTGCCAGTTTTAATGATCAAGGTAAAGTATAAAAGATATGTTGCAGTCGAGATAACAGGTCTATATTTAAAGCTTACTTCAGGAAGTTAATTATTTGTGACAAAAAGGTGGTATGTAAGTGCCTCTGATGCAGGATGGCTATTTGTTGTTTTAATACACACCACTCAGGTCTGAGAACTGCTTCTGAGTGGAATCACACAGAACAGCTGTTGCTTTTGTTTTTATAATTATAGTTGGAGTATGAACCCTGTTTTGACCAGAATGAAGTGACACTGGTCTAAGCTAGTAGCAGTCTTTTGAAGTAATGAAATTCATTGAACTGTATTTAAAAATCTCTGATTCCAATTCCTGTTTGACTTTAATGACATGGGGTATTTTTTTTGCAGAGGTAGCGGCAGTAATTTGATAGATGCAAACAAAAAATAAATATACTGCCGTGTGTGATAGAGTATGAGAAAGGAAGGGAATCTCCTGTTCTCAGGCATTGTTTACTTTCCATCCAGGTGTACACTGCGAAAAGCACTCAGTTTTGGCATTGCCAGGTTCAGCTGTTTCTGTTCAAATACTAGCAAAGAAAGAACAAGAAATTTTTAAATAATAGAAAAGGTTAGATGATTGGTGACTTAGCTGATAAATCAGTGCATAATGATCTTGCCTATTCTCAAAAATGTAACATATATGTTTGTTATCTAGACAATAAATCTAATTTTAGTAACTATGGTTGTTGTAACATTATTACAATTTTTATTTTTATAAAATTATTATAAATTTTTAAGCCAATGCCTTTTCCAGTGCTTATTTTAGACATTCCAAAAGTTGGATGGGAGAGGCCTATGTAAATCCCAATTGTACAACTGCCAAATTTTACTGGTGGTACATAATATGTGCCAAAGCCTAGTTTGTGACTTTGATGCTGTATTGAGTATTCCATGAGTAAAATTACCTTTGAACTCACCCCAAGACAGTCTTGTAGAACACTATATTCATATTTATTATGAAAGCAGAGACCTGGTCTAAACTCCATCCATCACTGGTGTCCCCAGGCTACTGCAAAGGCTGGCAAGGACTCAAACTTTAGTAAGAAATCCTTGTGACATTATCCACCCAGTTTATTTCAGAAGTGCCACCATCATTAGCAGCAAGGAATATGTGTGGTGTCATGGAGCTTATGGCATGATCTATGACATCAGAGAGTGACACAGAAGTTATGTTGCTTATATTTCATACAGGCACTACACAGTAGTAAAATGTGGCAAAATAACTGGTTTGTGTAAAGCACTGGAGCATCTGTTTTGCAATTAATTGCATCAGAAGGTCACTTTCTCTTTCCTAAACTATGCATTTCAGTGCCATTGAGAAAACTTTGAGCAGAAATACCAGGTAACTGTAAGGCTCTCCTTTAATTTAAAGGTATTGGTACTTTGTCTAATGACACAGTCAGACCTGTGGTTTTTCCTATCAGTCACCGAGTCAGGCAAAAATGAAGAAATAAAGCCAGGACTTTCTTTTAAATTTTATTCTTGCCTCTTATAGGCAATAGATGTTAATTGATTTTTTTCTGGACTACTGGGAAAACTCACAGTCTATAATGATTAGAATGCTATTGCAAACAAAAAACCCCAGAAACATTGCTTGCAAGTTTTTCCAGGCTCAATATTTTACTACACAACAAATATCAGTATTGCAAAATTATTGAAATGAAGGGAATTTGTTAAAGATGCATTCAACAGAAATCCTTTCTGCACAAAATTTCATTATGTTATATCTTGGTTATTCTGGACCTCAGAAGACACAAATGAAATTTTTTGTGGATAGAGAACTAAGAAAAAAAACCCCTTTTTTTCAATAGCACAAATTGTGTGGCTTTTTGCAGTTTTATTTCCCAAATATGCATGGTTTCACAATTGCCAGTGGTGACTGTACCTAAAAATTTTATGATTCTTAAAGAAATATTTGCTTTACATAGTATCGAAGAAAAAGTGTCTATTTCCAAAAATGTAAGTGGCTGACAGACACTATTTGCAGAAGTTGCACATGCTGCTCCTTCTTCAGATCACCATAGCTGAGGAATAACTGTCCCTGGAGCTTACTGAGTTTCCTAAAGTTAAGAATGTGAAGGAGACAGAGAGAAGCCAGCCATACATAGGCAAAGAACTTTGTTGCATGTTGAATGAATAAATCTTTTAATATGCTTGTTTGGTGATCCAGAGAAATAATTGTAGCTGATGTTTGCTTCGAGTGCTGCTATAAACTGTTTCTTTCCTGTTTCCTAGAAGAACTGAAAGATATCTATATGTGCCAAGTGAAAACTGAACATATGCAACACTAAGGAAAATCATGGTGCTTGTTTGATTACTGATTTACTTTAAAATTTCAGAAAATAAATTTCAAATAATATCTGTAGTGATAAAAAATAACAAAGAATGCAATTTCAGGGAAAAAGTCACTTTTAATTTAAATAAAATAGCATATTGATCGAAGACTTTTGTACAAACTGGTGTATTCCTGATACATTCAAAGGAAGATAGGTAGACCACTGTGCAGAATTTATTACATTAGGATTCAATATTGAATTGTTTGGCTAATAGAGCCAAAAATATTTTCCTTTATGTAAAAAATTATTGATGCTGTAAAACTGGGAAAAGCAGTGTTAATTGGAAATATTGGCATATGTACTTGCTGATAAATTAGCCAGTGGTCACTTTACCTAAGAGAGTTCTAAGATAATGGTTGTTTTTTTCTTCTCAAAAGAAAATTAGATGATCAGAAGAAAAGTCAACAGGCATACCAAACATGAACTTTTGCATTTTTATTACCTTCTTATTTTGTACATATTGAAGCTGAAACAGCAAGGAAACCAAACTAAAGCTGATGCAGCACTTTGTGTTGGGCTGTCCCTGGTCAGGTGCCGGGTGCCAGGTGCCCACCAAAGCTGCTGTATTCCCCAATCCTCAGCTTGCCAGAGACAATATGTAGTGGAAAACTCATGGATTGACATTAGGAGAGGGAGAGATCACTCGCCAATTATCATCATTGGCAAAACATACTTGCCTTGGGGAAATTTAATTTATTACCAATGAAATCAAATGAGAGAAATGAGAAATAAAAACAAATCTTAAAAACACTTTCCTCACCCCTTTCTTCTTCCCAGGCTCAACTATACTTCCGATTTCTCTACATCCTCTCCCACAGTGGCACAGGGGGACAGGAAATGGAGGCTGCAGTCAGCTCATCACATGCTGTCTCTGCTGCTCCTTCCTCCTCACAGGCAGGACAGGACTCCTCATGTCCTTCCCCTTTTCTAGTGGGTCCCTCCCGTGGGAGACAGGACTCTGAACTTTTCCATCATGAGTCCTTTCCAGAGGCTGCTGTTCTTCACAAACTGCTCCAGTGTGGGTCCCTTCCATAGGGCACAGTCCTTCAGCATCAGGCTGCCCCAGTGTGGGTCCCCTGTGGGGTCCTACCAGCAAACCTTCTCCAGCATGGACTCCTCTCTCCAGGGGACCTCACATCCTGTCAGGACCTTGTTCTGGTGCAGATTTCTCATAGGATCACATCCTCATTCATGTTGCTGAATGAGCAACATTCATGCACCTGTTCTGGTGTGGGGGCTTCCACAGGCTGCAGGTGGATCTCTGCTCCACCATCGAGCTCCATGGGTTCCAGGGGCACAGCTGCCTCACCATTGTCTGCACCATGAGCTGCAGGGGGATCTCAGCTCTGGTGCCTGGAGTACCTCCTCTCCCTTCTTCTTCACTAATGTTGTCATCTTCAGAGTTGATCCTCTCAAATATTTCCACTTTTATCTCTGGTAGCTTTTGTTCTGAAGAAGATGTTTTCCCTTTCCTTAAATATTTTATCCCAGACATGCCAACATTGTCACTGATGGGTTTGGTCTTCTCCGGCAGTGGGTCTGTCTTGGAGCCAGCTGGCATTGGCTCTATTGGACATGGAGGAAGCTTCTTGCAGTTTCTCACAGAAGCCACCCTTGCAGCCCTGCCACTACCAAAATCCAGACATGCCAATCCAAACCACACTTGAGTAATCCTTTGTTGTAACCATGCTGGTTTTAGCAGATTCCTAGATAAATATTTGTGGAATGAAGTGATATTTTTGCTACATAGAATTATAGAACAGTAGAATGGTTTGATTTGGAAAAGACCTTGATGATCATCTAGTTCTATCTCCCTGCCATGGGTTGGCATACCTTCCACTAGACAGCTGGCTCAAAACGCCATTCAACATGGCCTTAATGACCTATCCCTAACCTTCCTTTTATCACTGACACACCTACAGAAGCTTTTCTTGTTGCCCTTGATGTGTCTGGACAGATGTAATTCTATCAGGGCTTTAGCTTTCTTAAGCTGATCCAGGAAAAGCATTTGGAGATGCACTTGAGACAGCTATCAAAATTTATTTATGAAATTAAGAGTGAAGGGCCATTATAGACTGAAGTTATAGCTTTGTAGGTTAAATAGCTCTATGAATGTTATGTAGGAGGTCATCTTGCCACAGATAGCAATTGGACTGTGAAACTATGGAACATTTAAAAAAAAAAACATTGAAGTATGCTGAATGGTATTAATGGAAGTTTAACTACCCAAGCAAAGAGTAGAAAATAAAAATGAGAGGAAATAAGACTGAGGGTATGTTTGCGGATGTGGCACACAATTGATTTTTAACTGAATATGTGCATCAGCTTAAAGGGAAGGAAATAATAATGGCTCTGGCATTAAGTAATTCTGTCAAAGACATACAGTTAAATAAGCTTGTACTGCAAATGAATAAAGGCACAGGAAGCCAAAGAGAATATTTATTCCTAAATTTTGTAACTTGAAGGGTAAAAAAATCATCACACTTTTATCAAAAAATGGCAAAAATTCATTATTTGGATGAGTAAATATCAAGTGTTGGTGGAGAGACTCTAGAAGCAAAGGGGAGGGAGGAACCGTAGTAATACTTATCCCAAAATGCCTTCTTACAAAAATGTCAGCAGAGTAGAAAACTTTTTTAAAAGTCCACATCCTCTAGTGTGCTTGGGAATTATGGATTTGTGGGGACAAAGATCCCCTTTTTGAGATTAACAACTCAGCCTTGGCAAGTCTCCAAGTTTGTCACTGCCTTCCTAAAGTAACAAAAAGGAGAGTTCCCTTACTGCCAGCAGCTTATTTACCCTTTGTGTGGGGGGATTAACAATGACCAGGGAAGAACAATCACTGTAGAAATTTATATTGAGTGATTTGCTTAATCACTGTCTTGTATGGTTTAGTGTGCTTTATTTTGTTCTATTAAGAAAGGGATGTCTGTGGAGAGGAAGGCAGCCTGCTACCAGGATCAAATGAAACCCAACTCCTTCCTGAAAACATTTGGAAATTCATAAGTTGCTTGAGGGGCTTCTTGAGTGCAAGGGAGTTGTGCAGGAAGAAGAAAAGAGTACAGTGAAAATTCAGAGTGAGCAGAGAGGTGGCCTGGGCAGGCACATGTAACCCTTGAGAGGACCAGAGGGCAGATGCATACTAAGGTCTTTGTGAGGAAGAAATAAAAAAGAATTCTAGGAATCTGGATGAGCCCAGTGGGGATATTTGTTTATCCACCTTTTTTATTATTGTGTCACTCTGTTGATCTCATTTTTTCTCTTCAGGAACTTTGCACTCCAGTTGTGTCACCATTACTCAATGGTAATGTGCAGACAAACCTCAACATTTTTTTCAACTGAAATTCCTGTTGTAGAGCTCCTCGTGGCATTATAGAATGAGATTCTAAAGAGTATGGCATATGACCTGAGCTACTGAGGTTGCATCAGAGGATTTTATTTTGTCCACACATTCAAAGGCCCCAAAATATTATTTGTCTAAAATATATGAAACAAAAGTCTATGGAGAGAACCTGCCCTGAGTCAATCAGAAGCTGAAAGTCCCTTCTTGGTCTGCCTGTAATTCTGGATTCTATAAAAGCAACATAAATTTTTTGTTTCTGTTCCAAAACTCTGCTCTAGCTGACCATGGCAGATTGTATTATTGTTGAAAATGAAATCCCAGATGCAATAGACAACCCAAAAATTGACCAATATTATTTTCTGACTTTTGACCCTAAAAATAGGCTGGATTCATACCTTTACATTAATTATTAATGCCTCTGAGAAGAGTGCAGAGCTGTCTTGATAAAGGATCCAAAATTTTTTTTTCCATTTTTTTGCTTCTACAGAAAGATTATATTCATTCTCTCTCATCCAGTTGGAAAAATTGCACCAAGTATTTTATTAAGTCCTAGATGATCAAATTAGGTGTACCTTAGTCTAAATTGATTCATGAAACCTTGAGGACCAATGTGAGTTTAGATGGCTTGTGACATCTATGACACACATATACATTTCTCTTTAATGCCTGATAGCTACAGTGGTGGTGAAAGTAGTCCAAACACACTCATGTAGCTATAAATTTATTCCTGGAATATACTTTCCTAACCAAAGCAAGTCAGATTTCACAAGGACTAAGTTTTTCATAAAGACATATAGATTATGGGTGAGACTTATGGGAAAAATATTGGAAGCAAAACGTGTTATTTATTTATTTAAGTTTTTTTTTCCAATGTAGTCAAAGACATGAAATTCACAGAAGGTTTGTGTAAGTATCTGAGATTCTATAGCTCACCTACTTCTGCTATAACTTTCAATTGCTCACTTAAAGTTCTGCTGCTGTTCTGCTGTTTGATAATTTTTATATGCTTGTCTTCTACTGAACTAATTAAGAACACTATCTGATACAGTATCACCATAATTTTTATTTTAAAATACCAGAAAAGAAGGAGGCATGGACTGTTCATTTAAGCTCCAAAGACAAAATCTTTAAACTACAAAGTAAGAGACTTGAGACTTCAGGGTTGTTTTAGCCTGAAAGGCTAAATAAAGAAAGAAAATAGCTTCTGGAAGTTTACTACTCCTAGGATTAAGCATCTGCTTCATCTTTTCTTCAGTCTGAACCTTGTATGAGAGGCAACAGAAGAGCCTGGAGGACAAAAGGAGGACAAACAGCTGGAAACTTGACTCGCTAGCTAAGTGGCTAACAGAGCCAGCTAGCAGACAGAAGACCAAAACATTGGTCACAATATCAGGTGGTTTTTTTTTTACCCAGTAATTTAATATAAAAAGAGTCCAGGGAAATTATGCCAGACCTCAGCTTGACATCTATCAGATGCAAGCTCTATTTAATAGAGTCATGAACTATAAGCAGATAGACAGCTCATATGGGTTTTGGTGTTTCATTTTCATGTGCTTCTTTGTCTGTTTAGAGAGACACACAAGCAATAGAGAAAACCAAAGTCAGAAGATAGCACTGACAAAAACCGCATACCAACATGAGTTTCTGTAGTCTGCAGCAAAACTGAATAGTGAATTTTCCCCTTTCCAATCTTGTACAGTATTAGTCAAATAGGAAGCTTCTTGCATCAATAGAAGACTAAAAAACCACACAGAGGAGACAATTCTAAATTGAAAGTGTTCCATGAAGTTCACTGAATGCAAACTAGCATCGCTATATGATACTTATTTATCTGTGTCAGTTCTTACTGTCCTTACCAAAGTTTCACAGAAAATATGGAACTAATCATTTGCTTTGATCAATTACTAAGCTTGGGTTTTCTGCTTACTCATGCTTACTGCCTAGGTAGTCCTTAATATGTCCTGCTTAGAGATAAGACTCATATGACTGAAGCCTAAGGTCAAGGCTCAATCATATCAGTTTGAAAAGGATTACTGTCCAGAATAAGGCAAGAGAATTTTGGCCTTTGTATTGCAGCCATGTTAACTGTATGAAAGCACCACAGGGAGATGTTTATTGGTGGGGTCTTGACAGGGGACCTGCATGAATTGACAAAATGTTTATTTTTAATACTCATTTCTTCCATTTGGAGGAGCCCTGTTTACAAGTCATGTAAGTTGTGGCATTTAGGATTTTAGAATTATTGATGTTTTTTCTCCATGGTGGATAGTTAGAAGCAAGAAAAATAGCCTGTATTATAATACATACGTTCTGAATTTAGCCTGTATTATAATACATACGTTCTGAATTATACAGGCAAGGGAAGCCTGAAATACTGTCACTGGCAAAATGGAAGCTTCAGACAAGGTTAATCAGGGAGATGCATCTGTTGAGTCACAAAGTTCAGAAAGGATACTCTTGTTTTCTAATGTGCTTCTCAGAAAGGAGTCTAGGAGCAGCTGCATCCAATTCTAGTTCCAGACTTGTTCAGCAATTCATGTCTAGAGGATTGCATAGGTGTAGATGACCCACTAAGTGACTTTGTCCTGCAAGATTAGGGAGGGGAAACCAAACATACTCATATGAATCAAACACAATATTTCTTTATATTGATGATGGCAAAGATAATAGACTAAAATATTTTATTTGGAATTACTTACTACACAGTATAGGTAGTTCTAACTAGTAGTACAATGTAATATTCATTAAATCAATAATTTCAAATCTAGCTTAGTAATTATTAAGTAGAGATTGATGTTACTCACCCATATCCACAACTGTGGGCCAGTCTCTTTCTATAAGCCTTGAGGATTAACCTTGAGTACCATCTCCCACTCATGGGAGGACTCTCCATAACACACTTCTGGAAGGATTGTGTTAGAAGTCATCTGCGTTAAAAAGTGGGACTTTGTTTTTATAGTACAAAGTGATTGAGTGCAATCTCTGTCAGCTCAGCTGCCTTTAGATCATTGAGGGGTATTATTGCTTCTTAGTTCCTAGTTCAGAAACCTTGTCTGCTTTGTACTCCTCAGCGCCAGATTCTTTCCGGAAACATTGTTCTTCACATTCTCAGAATGTTTAGCTTCAGGATTAATGAGTCAACCTGGTCTCAGCATTCTTCAACAGTAAATGCAGCATGATCCATCTTCCCCAACCATCACAGCTAGCTTTTACAAATAGTGTCAAAATTGAGATGGTTTACCTCCACTTAGGCAGACCATCTTGCTACAAATAGCTCTATAAATGGAAAAAAGTTTATTATGGTATATAAGAATATATTCAGTCATGTGACCATATCAGCGTTATCAAGCATCAGCCAAAAAAAAAAACCAAACTGGACCCATGCAAACCCATGTTCTCTATATTAGATTGGCTTTGGAAATAGGCATGCCTGGTCATCTGTCATCACATATTATGAGGATCAAACCTGCAAAGGCTGATGCTGGCTGTCCTCTTCATCCATGGTACAGCTAAACTGTAATACAGCCAAAGTAGTTGTGGACAGCTTGGAGTCGAATATTTTTGAGGGGAGGATGAGGCATACAACTCCATTAAGTCCTTCTTCCTATAACTCACGTTCTAGTGTTCTTTATTCTTTCATCTTCTCATTCTAGTGTTCTCTATTTTTTCATCCTTCTCCTCCACTTTTCATTTCAAATCCCCTATTTTCACATTACATTTCCTTTATTTCTTTATGTCTTTGCCTCCACATTCCAGATTCCATACTACCGCATGCCCTATGACACCATGTCACCTCCTTTCTCTTGCTTTCTTTTCCTTCTTCCTTGGGAGCAATTTTAACAGGGTAGGAATTCTGACAGATCTCTTCTTCTACTTCTAACCTGCAAGTTTTGCTGTTCTGCCTCAGGGACGCAGGTTAACTCATTCCCTGGGCCAGATCTTGGCTGCTGCTTGGCCAGATCTACTCTGTAGTCAGGTTGCATGAGTAGAGCTTGGCTGAATGAGCAGAACAAAATTATTAGGTTTGACACCCAAGGAATTGTAATTCCTACTTCTGCCTTTTACTGCAGCACTAGAGATTCAGCCTAACTTCTGTGATATTCAAGCTAACATAAATTGCAGCTATTATGGAATTCAAGCTAGCATTTTGGGGTGTGTTTGGGGGCCAGATTAAGGGCACTCTTGAGCAAAACTTTTAGTTGAAACTGCAGAAAAGTAAATTTGAAAAAATACAAATAGATGGTAGAAAACAAAAGAAGTTACAAGTAAACAAGGAGGACTATTCACAGTTAACCACAACTTATTCATACAAAGATGCTGGGAGATTTATTGGACTGTATATACTCTCCATGCCTTTAAAGGGAATTCTGTGGCATCATAAAATTAAATATTCCATTTCATAATGATATTTCAAATATCTTGGCTGAGACTTTTAAATCCAGTGTCCATAAGAGATATTGCAAAAAATGAAGACTGTTTAGAGAATTCGGATACTTATTCTTGTCCTTTATCCTATGGCACGTAGAAATGTTGAGAGCTAATTAAATAAGAATCAGAGCAGTGCCTGACAGTCTTAAACAGAGACTGAATGGTGTTCAAGGTCGTTAGTTGTAATAAGATCTTCAACCCACTGCCCTCTGCAGACCCTGTTTTCTGTTTAGCAACTGTGTTTTACATGTAGTCTATGCTGATCACCAGTGTACAAATAATAAGCAATTTATTTCTTTCATTAAATATACTTTTCATTATGGCAATAATAGGGTCCAACAAGACCCTTTCAAGTTATATTTTTATCTCTAAGTCAGGTGGATAAAATAGTTCTGCCATTCTCTTGATGTTTCTCACTACAATGCTCAGAAAGAAGGTTTGTTTTTTTCAAAATATGCTGCTTAATATTTTGGTGTGCGGTTCTCAGGGACAAGTGGTGGTGATGGAACTTGAAATTAGTAGGATTACTATTATTAAGTTAATTCTGGCTAGAAAATCTTTATTTTTCTCCTTCTGGAGGGTCTGTGGAGAGGAAACAATGTGGAAGTAGTCGAGCAGAAGTAACAGATGATATAAAACGCACAGAAAGGATTCTCTTCCTCAGGAAACAGTTGTCTCAGGCTGTTCACAAAGTTCTTACTATGTTTGTATCTATTATTTTAATCATAACCTGTGAAATAGTCTTCAACACTAAACTGCCTGATGGGAATATTTGTGGCTTTTTTCTGTCCTTGATTGTTCCTACACAATGTAGACCACATTCTCAACAGAAATCCCACTGAGGCATGGAGTATTGTACATATAATTGCTAAATATTGCAATTAACCTCTAGACATTGGTACCTTATCTAAATATTCACTACTATTCAGTCAAATATATTCTCCTCATAGACAGGTTTGTCTATGGGGAAAGAATTATAATCAAATGAAATAAAGAAGAGCATAGGTGAAATGTCTGTGTAAGCAGTAATGTACTGGCACAAAAAGTAATTATTCAATCAAATCAAACAAACTTTAGTATTTTTAATTCACTAATTTTTATCCTCACAGGGACTGAGTTACTGGAGTTTTTCTTCCAGCCAAAAGACCATAGATTCTATTTTGGTTGATAATACTAAAAATTTCGGCTCATGTCAAAGAATGCGTTTACAGGACATTCATGTCACAATTTTAAATGTAGGCACAATAACTCTTCTCTCCTTGTGGCATTTGATTAAGCCTGTATAATCATACTCTACAATGCATTTCCAACAGGCTTTATTGTAGAAATTCCTTTCTTAAAGGACCAGAGAGTTTAAAGAAAAAGAAAACAAACAAACAGAACCAAAAAACTAACAACCAAACAACCAAACAAAAAAAACCCCAACACAACAAAACCCAACAAACAAACAAAAACAACAAAAAAAAAACCCACAAAAACCAAACATCAACCAGCCAGACAAACAGGTCTGTCAGTAGATTTATTTTGGAGTCTCCTATGTCTTGAGAACTGACCGGTAAAAAATTACACTTTCACTAGAATTTGTACAGGCAAATTCTGGATGTGGAAATCTGTACGATTTATAAGCAAATGCCATATAAAATCAGAAAATTATCTAATTATGAGCTCTGAACACACCACCCTAATTCACTGTTTTCTAACTGTGTTAACCCAACTTGAACTATCCCCCACAGCTTGGTTATAGCTTCAATTAAATTTTCATTTTAACGACTATAGTGCAGTTTGAGCCCTTTGGCCCACGAGAGTCAAACCAACATCTGCAGCCCTGTAACTTAGCATAGAAACCTGACTGCAGATCTTGCAGATATCTCTCTGAAAGATAATCAGTTGTTACTCAATTCAAAATGAAAAATAGCATTTCATAAATATTTAAGCTGGCCTTTTTAAAGTTAGGGAACTAGCGCTGAGTGTTAAGCATATGCATTAAAATGCATATTGTTTTCCCATGGCTCAAGGCATCCATTACCACTAATGCAAATATCCAGAAATTGTGAATATAGGCTGCTCTCACTAAGACATTACACTTTGAACATTGATACTAGAAATGTTTCAGCCAGAAGTAAAATAAATAAATAAAATCAGAGCAGTTTGCTAAATCATCAGATGTTAACATAGCAACTTGCCCGGGGCATATACGTAATCAACCGATTAAAAGCGCATCATCATGCAAACTAGCAAGCTATCAAACTCAGTGCTAATGATGGGGAAAATCATATGTTCTATGTTATCTGAGAAAAAGGGGTGACTATGTGAAATTATTGCTTGAACAGAGAGCAATGGGGTGAGCAGATTATGCTGTAGCTGTTGTTGGGGAGAAAATAATACAGGGTTTGGGGTTTTTGTTGTTAGATTGTTATTTTAATTTGAATATGCTATGCTTCAATGGTCTTTTCCTAACTGAAGATCTGTAGATAACCTTACTAGCCCCAGCAATTATACTCCACAAACTGGTTAATAAAGGTGGTATCTAGAGAAATGCAGAAACAGATTCTTTTGTGGTATTAGTTAGGACAGAACATTCTACTGCTTATCAGGAAACACTGAAAAATGCACCAAGTTTTTAGAAACAGAAAACTGAAAACCCCCAGGATCTTCAAAAAATAGCCTCAAAAATGGCATAAATGTCTCACTAGCTGAATTTCATGTAACACTTAAAACCCTTTTTTTTCCCCATGTCTAAAAGACTCAATCCATCAACTGTGTTGGAGCATCACTCTGCGGTCTTACTTAACCTCTAATCTAAAGGTACTTCAGCTGATTCCATAGCCTCCCATCTCAGAAAGGCAACTGATGTTTTCTTCAACCTTATTAAACCGGCTAATTGCTCTAGAAGCTTTGTAGACATCTGTCAAAGTCATTCAATCATGACAAAATGATTGATAAACTGGGGAACAGAACTCAGAAGACACAAATGAGAGGTGACTCACTCTAGACACTGCCACCATCGAGTGAGAATAGGCTTCTTTTAAATAATGATGCTTCTTCACTTCTATGTTTACGCTTGAAAAGTGCCTGCATGTGGCAAGACCGTGCACCAGTCTCTAGGGGGCTGTGTTGGACAGAAACCCACATACACAGAGTCTGTGCAAAGGCGTGATAGTCCTAAGCTGCTTGACAAGTAATACAACCTTCATGGTTCCCTAGTTCTCTGAGCTGTCTCCCATGCAATCCTTGATCATTGTGATGTCATTCTTGCCCTGATAGCACCTCTATGTCTAGCTCTGCCTGATATGTCTGACAATATATTTAAATGTGAGTTATTGAAATGGAAATAGCAGTCAAATAAAAGCCTGAAATCTTGATCCCCCAACTACTATAATAAAATATGACTGCTCTAGAATAAATGTAATATGGTGCTAATTAAATGCAATGTCACAGAGCATTTATTAGCCAAACAGGTCTTTTTCTTTGTGCTAGAACTCCTGTTAATAAGCAGATGAATAAAGAAAAAACCCAAAAGTGTTCTTACCTGTACTGGCTCTACAGGGGCCCTTGCCCTTCAAAAATAGCTGCAGCTTGTGGATCTGCTTTTGTTGCTTGCTTATTTCCTCCTTTTCAAAGGAAGTGTCAGAGAGAAAAACTACTCAGAATACCAGAACCCAGAACTGTCCATATAACTGTGCTGCATAACAGAATGGCAGGGAAGAAACTGTCCTTTAACACATGAGCCTAAGGACCAGGAGCTGGATATTGCAAGTGTATTGCTGGAGAGTGAAGTAGCAAAACACAAGGATTCTCTTACCAATTTTGTATAACAGGAAACCAAAGTTTCCTTTTTTAATGACTAACATCTTGATGACATCACTGAGGAAAAAGGAGACTGTTTATGCAACTGTTATGCAAAAATATAAGACTTCCAAAATATTTTATTTTTCAACATAAGTACAAATTGCTAAAGGAAGGAAGAAATTTTAAGATGTTTAAGGAATTAAGAAATATTTAAGGAATGAAGAAATGTTGGAATGTGGGTTGTTAATAATGAGAAAATAGGTACAGATATGAAATGTTTTTCTCTGAGACAGCACTCAAATACAATTCTTAACTTTCAGCAAAATTATGAAAAACATATTTTGGAAGATGATCAAAGGAGTGAGTGTTTTAAATAGAACTAAAAGGTTTACTTGCTTGTTCAGTTTTTAATTTGTAAAGAGATACTGATATGTTTAAAACTATTTCCTTCAAAAAGAAGAATGAAGTCAAAAATGTGGAAAACAGTTTTTCAGTAACTTTTAGATCCTTTGTTGACATTTAGTTGAAGTAGAATTGGTTTTATGACATTTTAAGTTTAAATAATTCAGGATTTCAGTTAAAAGATATTCTCTTCTGTAGCATGATCTGTGTGATACTGCTCTCCAAATCTCTTTTTAGCCATTATGTAGAAAATAGGGTAGAACACGGAGAGACACACCACACTGAGGGTGCTGCCGGCACGGACATTTTGATGCGTTTGTGCACTCCTGGGAAAAGGAATAAAGTACTAAAAAGCAGTTCAGTTCTGCATAAATCCTAAAATGCCTTGTTTTCCCAAACAACTCATGATCTATGTACAGCAAATTATTAATAAAATCAGAACATCTTTCAAAGACGCCATAGAAGCTGCTTCCTTGCTATCAGCACTAAAGGTGCTGTAGACAGATAGTGTCTCATGCTGGCAGTTACTCACTGCTTGGCAAAACTGGCAAGATATTAATTCAAAAGTAAGCATTCAGAGTTGGACCAGAATTTGACTAAATCTTCTTAGGGCATGGCAGGTCATTCTTGCTGAAAATGTATTACAGATTAGTTTATATAATGACTTCTTCTGGGTCAAAACCCATGCTATGGCTATTATGATAAGTAACAAAATATTTAACTCTCTAAGTCAGTAGCTCAGTAGGGTCTATGCAGGAGTTAATAAACATTTTGTGGATCACAGCCCCTTATAACACAATGTTTTAGCAGCAGTTTTAACTTGTCCACCAATTGGAAGAAGTAGGCAACATGAGCTCTACTCTTACATCATATGCAGACAGCTGTAGAAAGACAACAAGAGGCTTATTATTTGCAAATTTCATTAAAACCTGTATCAAAACTTCTGATAAACAACATTCATTTTTCAGAGCCTTAGCAAAAGTTCAGTGGTGTATGCAAATTTAAAACTGATTTAAAACAGAGAATATCATAAGTTTAACATTACCATTCAGTATGAATACTGGATGCAGTCCCATAGTTGTTACATTGCTCTAACATTTTGAACAGAGCTGAGGTAAGCATGAATCTTATTTTTTGCAGGTTTTGGGGGTTTATTTAGTTATTTAGATATCCATTTTATTTAAATTTTACCTTTATATTGTGCCAGAAGTTTTTTGTTGCTTTGAGAATAGAAGGATTATACCTTGTCCATAAATACCACCATAATTTGAAAAATTACCCGCAGCTGTTGCAATCACTTAAAAATATTCAGTAAATGTCATTTCTCTGTTGGAAATTCCAATACTTCAGAATCTGTAGATGCTGTGTAGCAGAATAAAAAGCAAAAGCTTCAACTCAACTATGAAACAAACAAAAAATCATGTTCATCAAATTTTCCATTCAGTTTGTATAATTTGCCTATATTAAATACTTTCTCGTATATAGTAAGATAATACAAATGTTAAATGTAATAGATGCATATATATGGTTGTTTTTATGCAAACTATAAGTTAACTATTAATTAATAATTTAAAAAAAAAGCTGTTTATTAGCAGAAAACATTGTTTTGTTAGAAAACACTGTGCTAGTTGATGCTGAGGATTGTAATTGCCATAACACTGTAAAGAACAAAGAAAAGCCTCCTTAAATCAAAAAGGATCTTTTTTTTGTGCTGATTTGTCCACCACATTAAGAATAATCCACTAATCTTTGAAAACGATTTGTCTAAAGAGAAAGCTTGCCATCACAATTTGGAGACACAAGTTGGAGACCCTCCCTGACGTAAGAACTCCTGTAGGTGAAACATATGTGGACTGAACCAATGAGCAATTTAAAAGAATATTTAACCAGAGGAACCTTATGATCACTTATTGTGCTATTTAATTTGCACAAAAATGGCATATTTTAGAGCAAGGGTGCTGAAAATGATTTTTACTAAATCATTTCTTTTAGTAGCTGTTTTGCAGGCAGGTATATAGATTTACCAATGTTTTAGCCACTAGCAACAAGATGATAATATTGGAAGTTAATTTGGGACTCTGGATCTATTATTTGCTACTCTAATTACTTGCTTTAGTGAGCAAAGCAGCCTGAGGAAAATAAGCTGGAATGGCATCGCATCAGAGGACTGAAATGATAGAACCTCCAGGCTAAGTGATCTGAGGTGCTGCCACTTGTAGAAAGACTTTGTATTTTAGGTCTTTGGCTTAAAATGTATTTTCTCCTCTGAAGATGTTTTATACCAAAGCCTGTTTGATTTCATGACATCATTTCCAATAATTTCCTCGGAAGTAAGCTTTTTTTCCATCTCTTTGGCCTCCCTTCTCACCCAGTGATTCAGATCTGAAGAGGTAATAAGAAAAAAGGAAAATTCCCTTTGAAAATATAATTTGAAATGCTTTAATAACTTCTTTGCCCCAGAGTGAATATTGAGTTGTGCTGCTGATAGGCAGGGGAAGGGTTGCACCAATTAAATGGAGCCTGTTGTTATTCTGCAGTGTCTCATTTTTGTGCAGTGATCTTCTGAAGAAATAGGCAAGGAGAGACTGTTTAGTACTAATGATGTTTTCTGAGGAAATAGGAGGATGCCCTTGTACATACTTATATTCACTGTAATAAATAAAGGATCACGCAGAACATTCAGTTTTCTGCTAATTCAGAATAAAAGTATGTGCTGTAATAGATGAAGCCACTATCTGTGGCTTCATTTTGATATGTAGCATGATATAAAGTGTTAATATATCTGAAGTTTAATTTATGATTTGTTCCTAAAACCATTCTTCCAATATACTCAGTAAATTGAAAGTAGCCTTTGTGTTCTCCTTGTCTTTCAGTGCCTTGCTTAAACTATAGAATGGAATTTAATTAAAGCCCCTACTTACTTCAATAAGAGAAGCCTTGTCAGTTTAATTGATTTTTGGTCAAAGTAGTATTGATTGGATAAAAGCAAATCCATTTCTCTCCCAACAATTAAAACATTTAAATAGGCTCTGTCTCCCCTTTGATGAAAGGACGTGAAACCACTGACATCTGTTCCTGTGGCTGATGTTGATCATTAGCAAATGAGTTAATGTACATTTATATTACTACTCATCTTGTTTTATTATAATATTCTACTACATTAAGGTTTCTAGTATCTATCTATTAAAACCTAGAGAGTCCTATAAAAAGTCTTTACTATATTCTGCTGTAAAAACTGTTTCAAATCAGTGTTTTTATTCCTGGATCTGAGTCTGTACTGAGTGCTTTTAGGTCTCATAGTAAATATGAAATTGTGAAGGATGTTGAGCACTTCAGAGTTACTGATTACTTAAATATTTTTTAAATTATCTAAACAGCATCTTCCAGAAATCAAATCTAATTTACTTGCAGAGGAATATTTTAGCAGTTCTAAAGTCCAAAATCTTCTCTCCAGACCTTCCCCACAGTGCATCCCAATGAAACTTGAATGGAAATTTCTACCTTTAACTTATCATTTCTGTTTGAAGCCTACTATGCCTTCCTAAAACTTCTGAAGACACTAAGACTTCTAAGATTTCTGAGATCTCACTTTCCTTAGCAGAATAAGATAAAAGTGAACACAGTTTTACACCTAAGGTCCATGTAGGTCTCTATTCTGTCTCCAGTTCTAGCCAATATTCAGAAGTGCAATGTAAGAAATAGCACTTGTAGAGTGATAGTTCCCACTGTGATGTTTTCTCACTAGTCTCTGATGTGGTCCTCCATGGGCTGTAGGGGCACAAACTGCTTCCCCTTGGTCTTCTCCACAGGCTGCAGGGGAACCTCTGCTCTGCTGCCTGGACCACCTCCTTCCCACTCTTCCCTGCTGTCTGCTCATATTTTCCCACTCATGTTTCACAGCTGTTGCACAGTATTTTTTTCCCTTTCTTAAGTGAGTTATCACAGAGGCAGCACCAGGGTCACTGGTGGAATCGGCTCTGACCAAGGCTGAGTCCACTGGAACCAGCTGTGTCTGACAGGGGCGACTCCTGATGTCTTCTCATGGAGACCATCCCTGCAACTTCTCGACTACCAAAACATTGCCATGTAAACCCAAGTCAGAAAAATAAATAACACCTGTAGTTTTGTAAAATCCACACATATTTGCAAAAACCTTTCAAGGTGATGGCACTGGAAGGGGGATGCACTTCTGAAAATGCGTTTGGTCCTTGGGCTTAATAATTCTGGACATGGAAACAAAAAGAACATATAATGAAGAACGAATCTGGGAGAAACAATATGAGAAGCTTTGTAAAGTTTGAGCCTTGCTGTCAGCAGCTTCAGACCTGAGACTGGAAGCTCTGCCAGACTGGAGTCCTCTTTTTGCTATCAGCTATGTATCTTGCAATTTGCTTCTACATCTGTCTGTAATGAAGTCAGGTTTTGAAACCATTCCAGGCAGATAGTGCAGTGAGAAAATACTCTAATAAGATATAAAAAAGTATTTCAATAAATTCTCTGTCATAGCTGAGAACTTGTGACATATTTGGTCCCTGCTGAAATACACTGCAGTAAGTGTATTCTGAACTGCTGGAGAAAATGCATCTTTTTTAAGCACATTTTGTTACAGGAAAGAACCTCCAAACTGAACATCTGTTTTCATGCCATTGTTTGCTTTAATCTATATTTATCCTCCTTCAGTCATGTGCAATCCCCAGAAAGTGACTGGTAATGGGCTTAGCTGTTTAGTTACATTTCTAGACATGAGTATTACAGTGGCAATACTGTAGGAACTAATTCTAACTTTTTTGGTGCTGTTGTTTGCTTGTCGGTTTTTTTGTGGATTTTTTTTCCATTTAGTATTATCTTAGGATGCTAAAGTAACTAGTCTTATTTCTGTTCATCTACCTCATTGTTATTATATAATATCACAGTCATAGTGTTTGTGCCAATAATGCTACAAGCTATGTGGGAAATCATGGGCTTGTACTTTTAAATTTACTGCGTATGGTCTTGCTACAATTGGCAGGGGTAGAAAATATGTATTATGCTTTGATAAAAGGAATCAGACATTTTTTTCAGTGTTAACACTGCTATGTTAAATGTCCAGGCTTTTAAAAACTGCAACCTTTTCAACTAGAAAATTATTTACTCTCTATGAGTAATTGTCTCATCCTGTTTGCCTGATTGGTAGTATTGACCTTATATCTCCATTTAGAATTCTATAAAAGAAGAAGCCTTGATTTTTTTTTCTGTTTCTGATCTGTGCAGTAGATAAGATGGTTATAGAAAGAAAAAAATTAAACTTCTTAGTTCAAATTTTGTTTATGACATAAAAGTTCTTTGTTTTCATCTATGTGTTGGTAAGAACTACAGCTTTTCAAATATTTCACAAATCCTGACTGCAATCAGTCAGTTGGGATCTTTCTCAGAAAAAACGATGACATTTTCAGAAGCTTGGCTAATATGGACTTTTGTTTTCCATTGCCCTCCTAAGTTAGAACAGACAAGTCACAAGAAGACAGCTATGTAAAACTATTTTTTCTTAGAATAATTCTATGAATCCCTCCTACATACCCTTCATTTTTCTATATTTTACCTAGCATTTGTATAAATGAGCAAAGTTATACAGGCAAAATAAATACTGCATAGTAAGGTTTCTTAAATACTCCTGAAGCCTCCTAGTTAAATAGTTGCTTTGGTTTTATTTCTCCTGGTGTTCTCAGCCTACAGCCATTTTTATTTTAAATGCAGATATGTCCAGGTCCAGTAGAGAGCTATAAGAAGCCACTAGGCAAGAAGTTGACACTGTGCTATCAAGCATGGTGGAAGACAGCTTCATGACTTTCACCTACAAACATATCTGCTAATTCTTCCCCATGTGCCTCACAGCCATTCTGTTTCTTTTCCTTCCATATACGAGTTGTCTGAGCAGTAGATTGCAATACTGTATATAGTCTTATAATTGCCATTAAACTTAGAGTTTAATAAGGTTAGAATTTGTCTAACCTTATAAAAAATGAACAAAAGCATTAATTATCAGTTAGTTAGATATCTCCTTGCTACTTTGCCTGCAAATCATGCTTGCCTTTAAACCCCATCCTACCCCATAAAATCATTCTTCTCTATCCAAGGATTCTTGCTGAAATCAACAGAATGGAGTAACCTTGAGAGAGCTCCTTCAAACATGACAAACCTTTACCAGCCCTTAACCATCTGAGGAGTTGTTTTGGGTTTGTGGTTTTTTTGATTTTTTTTGGGGGGGGGGGGGGGGGGGGGGGGGG